>NC_090744.1:27902989-27937989 GCF_036898095.1 Palaemon carinicauda
GGTTTATGGTCAAAGTGATCGTTATATGAGTTTCATTAATGAATTTTTAAAGCCGAAATGGTTACTTAAAAGTCGTAGAAATGTTGCAAAAAACCTTCTGTAGGTACTTGGGGTTTTGCCTTATGATAGTTTAAAGGCTTTAAAGGCCACTCATGAATGGCTGAAGCAAGAGTCACTGACAATGCCTTAGAGCCTAACCGTATACACACATGATCAGCGCCCAAACCCCCTCGCCACCCAAGCCAGGACCAGGGTGAGTAAGGCAATGTCTGCTGATGAGTCACCAAGTAGATTTATAGGTTCCTCCAAACCCTCCAGACTTAGCTCACAAGGATGGTGAGGTTACAGACACTTAAACTATCGAGTTCAATGGAGGACTCGAACCCCAGTCCCGAGAGCGCCAGGCAAAGACGTTTCCAATAGCCCACTACAACCCTAGTTACTGGGGATCTCCCCTATATAATGAAAAAGCAAGTGTTTGACTGTATATATATATATATATATATATATATATATATAATATATATATATATATATATATATATATAAATATATGCATAATTATTCATATATGAATATATATAAATATATATATATATATATAGATAAATAAATATGTATATATATAAATATATATATATATATAAATATATATATATATATATATATATATATATATATATGATTATATGAATATATATATATATATATATATAAAATATATATATGAATATATCTATAATTATTCATATATATATATATATATATATATATATATATATATATATATATATTCTGTTACGCTTATGAAGAGAGGAATAGTCATACCCTAGCGATAGGTATACTGGAAAACTATTTTCTCCCACTAATTGCTCAACGAGAGGGTTGTAGTTAGGAAAGGGGAAGTGTTAGGAAGGTTTGAGTGTGTGTCTGTGAGTGCTTGTGCGTGTGTGTGCATATCTGTCATTTTTGACGGGTCGGGTACACAAATCTATAAATAAATTATTACAGTTACTGGATATTTGGTGAGAAATTGCTGCAGAGATAAAAAGGATTTGCAAAGTAACTGTAAGAGTTAATGTGGAATTTAAAAGTAATTTTCACTGTTAATAGAGACAATAATTGTTACTGGTTCTGGAAGTTTACAAAGAATGTATTGCAGCTACACGAGGACCACAACTAACTGTTAGTTAAAATGTAATTATATAGGGTCAAGTCTAATGATTAGGATTGTTGCCATTTTATTTGGTGGGTATGACATTTCCCTTTTTTCTTTTTTTTCTATTTATCATTGACGGGCGGACACCATTTGAAATGTGCCAGGGTATCAGCTCAAATGTTCTACTTTAGGTTGTTTGAGGTTCACCAACTAGTTTTCCTAACTGAGCTATCCCTTGCATTACAGGTTGTGGTGACCTGGTGGTAGCGTCCTTGCCTGGTGATTGCCAGATTTGCCAGACTGGGGTTCGATTCCCGCTTAAACTCGTCAGTTTATTTGGGCTCTGCAATCTCAACATCCTTGTGAACTATGAATGGGGTTTTGGGGGGAGACTAAAGGTCTCTCTGCTGAGACACCAGCAGCCATTGCTTGACCCTCATTGGTCCTAGCTTAGGTGAAGAGGGGCTTGGGCGCTGATCATATATAATATGGCCAGTCTCTAGGGCATTGTTCTGCTTGATAGGGCAAAGTCACTGACCTTTGCCTCTGCCATTCATGAGTGGCCTTTAAACCTTTAAAGGCCGGTTTACAAGGGATAGTTCACTGACGCCGGTAACTAGCGGCAAGTAAACTTTTCAGGATAGTAAGTGTTTGCACGGGGATAGTTTGCTGACGCCAGTTTAGTAAACTATCCCCGTGTTTAGGTATTGTGGGCTCAGCAGAAAATTTCCATAGTAGCAGGGTTGTGGTATCCACTTCGTAACGTCTCTGCCTGGCGATCTGTTAGATGGGGGCTCAAGACCTGCTGAAGCTGAATAGTTTCTTACAGTGTCTGAACCTTCACCATCGTAAGCTAAAGATGGGGTTTTGGAGGAGCTTATAGGTCTACTTGCTGAGTCTTCGGCAGCTATTGCCTGGCCCTCCCTAGTCTTAGCTTAGGTGGAGTGGGAGTTAGGCCGATGATCATATGTATATGTGGTCAGTGTCTAGGACATTGTTACTGTCCCTTGCCTCTGCCGTTGTCTCTGCCGTTCATGAGCGAAAATAAACCGATAAACAAACAAAGAGTCTTGGAAGTTTGAGTAACACAAAAAATTACCATTTTCTGTAAGTTTCAGAAATGATATCCAAAGGCAATTGAGTGCCACTAAACTGTAAATAAAAACCATTATCAGTACCGTAGGCTTATTGATTTCTTAGCTTTAATTGAGCCGAAAATAAAAAAAAACTGATCGGTGGCCAAAGACTGACAACTATTCTGACTAACTTGACTGTGAAAAGGGCGTTAAAATCGTCCAAGGTTCACAAAGCCCAAGTTTCTTTTTCCTTGAAAAGGGTAGAAGCTACAGAGATAGCGTAGCCACCGTTTGTTTTCTTTACCTTGACAGGTGAGTCGAAAATACAATAAAAGACACTGCATGCTTGAAGAATCTGTTACGTATAAATGTTATATTTTTTTTTGGCCAATGTAAGAGGCACAAGGAATCCCCAAGGAATATCCAGATATTCTCTCTCTCTCTCTCTCTCTCTCTCTCTCTCTCTCTCTCTCTCTCTCTCTCTCTCTCTCTCTCTCTCTCTCTCTCTCTCCATTTTACTTCACGACCTCATTTATGCACCTACGTTTAAAGGTTAGATAGATATATAAATATAAGCGGGGAATTTAACATGTTTGGAATAAAAAACCCGCGTAATGATAACAGTGAAACATTCTCTCTCTCTCTCTCTCTCTCTCTCTCTCTCTCTCTCTCTCTCTCTCTCTCTCTCTCTCTCTCTCTCATGGAAAGAATGGCGAAGATGTAGTCTTGTCCATTGGAGACTCATAGAGCCCTTGTTAGTTTCACATAATTTGAAAAGTTGCAATGAGCTTTTGGAGTGTTTGCTGCTTATCCTGCTGCTGCTCATTATGTCTTAAGAGACAGAAAAATGCAGGAAATTTCGCTGGAGACTTGCGCAGTCGCCCTGCATTAGAGCTTTTAAGAGAGCTGGTGATGTAATTCTCAAATATACAATGGAAGCTGTTGATTATCATCTCTTCTAAAGGCCGATCATGAATAGCAGAGGTAAAGGATAAGGCCGATCATGAATAGCAGAGGTAAAGGATAAGGCCGATCATGAATAGCAGAGGTAAAGGATAAGGCCGATCATGAATGGCAGAGGTAAGGGATAAGGCCGATTACGAATGGCAGAGGTAAGGGATAAGGCCGATCATGAATGGCAGAGGTAAGGGATAATGCCGATTACGAATGGCACAGGTAAGGGATTAGGCTGATCATGAATGGCAGAGGTAAGGGATAAGGCCGATCATGAATGGCAGAGGTAAGGGATAAGGTCGATTACAAATGGCAGAGGTAAGGGATAAGCCCGATTACGAATGGCAGAGGTAAGGGATAAGGCTTATTACGAATGGCAGAGGTAAGGGATATGGCCGATTACGAATGGCAGATGTAAGGAATAAGGCTGAGTACGAATGGCAGAGGTAAGGGATAAGGCCGATTACGAATGACAGAGGTAAGGGATAAGGCCGATTACGAATGGCAGAGGTAAGGGATAAGGCCGAGTACGAATGGCAGAGGTAAGGGATAAGGCCGATCAAGAATGGCAGAGGTAAGGGATAAGGCCGATTACGAATGGCAGAGGTAAGGGATAAGGTCGATCATGAATGGCAGAGGTAAGGGATAAGGCCTATTACGAATGGCAGAGGTAAGGGATAAGGTCGATCATGAATGGCAGAGGTAAGGGATAAGGCCTATTACGAATGGCAGAGGTAAGGGAAAGTTACAATGCCCTAGATAGCAAGACAATGTCTTAGAGACTAACCATATTATATATGATCAGCGCCCAACCCACCTCTCCACCCAATCTCGGAACAGGGAGGGCCAGGGAATGGCTATCGATGACTTAGCAGGTAGACCTATAGGTTCCCCCCATACTTTGCTCACAAGAACGGTGAGGTAGCTCACACTACAAGAAACATCTAGTTTGAGCGTGACTCGAACCCCAGTCCGGTTATCGCCTGACAGGGATGTTTCCAATAGGCCACCACAATCCTTTTGTCTTATATTTATTTTCCTTGCCTTATGGCCTTATGGTATTAGTTAATAAAGCATCAACTGTACAGTTATACAAAATACTTTATTTATGAAGCCTTCTGTATCTGCGATTCAGTACCGGTTTTTTTTTTTTTTTTTTTTTTTTCTCCAGCCAATGTCTTAACAAATCCACGCTGGTTCAGTAGCGCACCATAAGTTGAAAAACCTTTTAGGAATCTGAATTGCAGAAATTGCAGATTCAAAATAGAATTCACTTGCACTTGTCGTCCCCCCCCCTCCCCCAAGCCCCTCAAACCTCCCCCCCCCATTTCTGTAAGAACGTCCACAAGGATATTGATAAACACTGCTGTCCTGATTCTCCTCGACTCTGCCTTGTCTGAATAGCATTGTTAACACCGAGATTTACCGTAACTCTTCATATATACAATTTTTTCCCGGATTGACAATTCTTTTAACCAGAAGTATTTCAAAAATGTTAGAGAACTTTTCTTCAGTACTTGTTTTCAACGATTTCTTTCCTGGTGAGCGTTTCCCTCTGGGTGTTATCCAACTTCCCCCTCGAGTTAGAAAAACGCTTCCTTTGATATTTTTCGTTGTAGGATTTAGCTCTTTCTCTCTCTCGCTCTCTCTCTCTCTCTCTCAATTTTACCATTTCCTTTCGCAGCATTTTTCATAACACTTTCTTCGTATTTTTCTACACTCGAGCTGATGTGCTTGCCTTTGTTTCAATTTTATTTTTTGCCTTTATATTATTTCACCGTATGTACCCGGTGTGTGTGTACCAATTGAAGAATCTCTCTCTCTCTCTCTCTCTCTCTCTCTCTCTCTCTCTCTCTCTCTCTCTCTCTCTCTCCTGGATTTTATATTTGGAGATGTCAAGTGATACACAGGCGAGGGAGAAAGAAAGGGATGCTGTGGATACTGCAAGTGGGGAAGGAGTCAACCCTGATTGGGGAGGGGGGCGGGTGTCCTACGGAGAAACCTATAGGAGTGGGGTGAGAAGAGGTTAACGGGCGAAGGGGGTTAGTAGAGATGCGAGGTTTTAAGGATTATTCAGGTGCTGCCCATGTCCAACCATACGTCGCCGAAACTGGATATGCATGGTGTATAGGGTAGATGGTTTGCAAGGAATCTGAAAAATCTTTTGATGCAATCCTACACTCGCACCTTGGGGAAAGTCTGTCTCTCTCTCTCTCTCTCTCTCTCTCTCTCTCTCTCTCTCTCTCTCTCTCTCTCTCTCTCTCTCTCTCTCTCTGGGAATACATTTATTGTTACTCATTTTACAGTGAAACAAAGCTTGGCTAATGTGCCTGTGAATAACCAGTTTGGTCGTTTCTTTATCACTTGATTTTGCTCAAAAAAAATATTTTAGTCTTTTCGTAAAGTCTCGTGAGACTGGAAACTTGATGCTTATATTTTTTTCTCTGATTTCAAGGCAAAATAAAAAGAAGGGGAGTGGCCAGACAAGGAAAACGAAAGATGCAAAAGTTGCATCCTGATAAACTGATAGCTTGACTTGGGGTATTGTGGATTCCCCCATAACAGAAAAATTAGGTATAACCAGATTTGCCAGGTTGGCCTTTTTCACGTCAAAAAACTCCAAAATTGGCCTTTTTCGTGCTAGATACCTAAATTTGGCCTTTTTGAAATTGGTTAGCCTTAAATGCTATATTTTCGGCCTTTTTCTTCTATTAGGTTGGCCTTTTAAAGCTGCAGTTGATCAGACGTTGGCCTTTTCGCATTTGGAAAACCTGGCAATCCTGGTTTTATATTCAATGCATTATCACGGGAATAGTATCTGAAACTGCATTGGAAGTGTAAGACTCCGGCCAGACATTAAAAGTTATTTTAATTAGACTGAATAGAAACTTAATTTTGGTTTAATTGAATACTCAAGATCTTACCCTTTCCTGCTGAAAATTCCACTATACATATGTACAGAAGTACAGAGGCAATTTGTAGTGGTGGAAGAGCTAAACAGAATATAGAGATTTAAAAATGAACAACGTTTTATACTTAAGATTTTTACATTTAGAATTATTGTTTGGGATTTGAGAACTAGATAAGATGAAGGAGCTCGTGTGGGGGACGTAATGGAAACGCCCAGTTTGTTCTAGAATGTTTCTTGATCCACTGAAAAATCAAGAAGGGTGGGGGGGGGGGGGGGGTTAGCCACTTACCAGCGACTAGTAGATTTTGTGTTTCAGCCCTTCATTCAATTCATAAGCAAAGCACAATAATTCTATTGTGAATGCAGGTTGCCCAAATTGGTGATTCTTAAGATATCAGTAAACTCATCTTTCACACGAGACCGGTTATGTCGTTCTCTTAGTTGTCTTAGATTGTTGTTGTTATTATTATTATTATTATTATTATTATCATTATTATTATTATTATTGTTGTTGTTGTTGTTGTTGTTGTTGTTGTTGTTATTATTAGCTAGGCTACAACCTTAGTTGGAACATCATAATGCTATTAAGTCCAAGGGCTCCAACACGGAAGATAGCCCAGTGAGGAAAAGAAATAAATACAGAGATAGAATAGTGTGCTTTGAGTGTACCCTCAATCAAGAGAACAGTAAGCCACGGGAGTGGAAGACCATGGTACAGAGGCTATGACACTACCCAAGATTAGAGAACAATGGTTTGATTTTAGTGTCCTATTAGAAGAGCTGTTACCAGAGCTAGTCTCTTCTACCCTTACCAAGTGGAAAGTAGCCACAGATTTTTCATAACTCTGACCATCCTTTACATTCAGATCTCCCTGGACAATTCTATCCTGTTTGTGTTACTAGGCAGGCAGTTAATTGTAATAGCCAGGCCTTCTCCATCATGAGGTCAATACTACACAGTATTCTAGAAGTTTTATTACAGCTGGTACCAAGTTGTGGAATGATCTTCCTAATCGGGTAGTTGAATCAGTAGAACTTCAAAAGTTCAAAGTTGGAGCAAATGTTTTTATGTTGACAAGGCTGACATGAGTCTTTTTATAGTTTATATATGATATATCTGTTTTTGACGTTGTTAATAGTTTATGTAAGACATATCTGTTTTGATGCTGATAATGATATATTGTTAATTTATTCTCATCATTTATTTATTTCCTTATTTCCTTTCCTCATTGGGCAATTTTTCCCTGTTGGTGCCCTTAGGCTTATAGCATCTTGCTTTTCCAACTAGGGTTGTAGCTTGGCTAATAATAATAATAATAATAATAATAATAATAATAATAATAATAATAATAATAATAATAATTACAGTGCAGTAGTTAACCCATTGAGTGAAGAAGAAGATCGTTCAAGTCAAAAGAAGCAAAGACAGATATTCAGTAACTGAGGGAAATCAGTGATCAGCTTCATCCTTGGAATATGTATTTTAAAGATTACACGCTGAAAATACTCGAGATACTTATATATATAAGTATCTCCAGTTTACAAATAACTTCGTTCTTAAGATTTGGTCTCGGGAAGAGACTCGGTTAGTTGAGGGAGGAGACTTGGCCATTAGCAGAAGCAGCATTTATCCGTGGAAAAACCCTTGAATGCTGCATTGATACCATTATTCCCGAAACTTAAAAAATACAAAATTAAAAAATTTTCTGTAGAGATTATTCTCCTGGAACCTTAGAAATACAAATGTAAACATTTTTCTGTAGAGATTATTCTCCAGAAGCTTTAGAAATACAAAACTAAAATTTTTTCTAAAGAAATAATTTTCTAAAAACTTTAAAAATACAAAACTAAGCATTTTTCTTTAGAGATTAATCTCCAAAAACTTTAAGAATACAAAACTAAACTTTTTTTTCTGTTGATTAATCTCCCGAAGCTTAAAAGGTAAAAAAATATTTTTTTTTCTGTAGACATTATTCTCTAAAAACTTTAAAAATACAAAACTAAGCATTTTTCTGTAGATATTAATCTCCCGAAGCTTTAAAAATACAAAAATATTTTTTTCCGTAGAGATTATTCTCTAAATACTTTAAAAATACAAAACTAAATTTTTTTTCTGTAGATATTAATCTCCCGAAGCCTTAAAAATACGAAAAAAAAAAAATTCTGTAGAGATTATTCTCTAAAAATTTTAGAAATACAAAACTAAGCATTTTCTTTGTAGAAATTATTCTCCAGAAACTTTAACAATACAAATATAAAGCCGAGTCATCAGCAGCTATTTCCTGCCCTTTATGGTCATAGCTAGGATGGAAAGGTGACTTGGACGCTGGTTACGTATGGGAATATTTAAAGGTCGCAAGGGACAGTGACATTACCCTATCAAACAGGACAATGCCCTAGAGACTGACCATATAACATATGATCAGCGCCCAATCCCGCTCTTCAGCCAAGCTAGGACCAAGGAGGACCAGGCAATGGTTGCTGAGGACTCAGCAGATAGACCTATCATCATCATTTCATCATCATTTCAGCCTTCAAAAGTCCTTTGTTGGATGTAGGCCTTCCCCAGGTTTCTCCACAGACTTCTATCGCAAGCTATTCTGTGCCACTGTTGCTTATGTTGGTCTAAGTTATCTCGCCAGCGGGTTTTTTGTCTTCCTCGGTTTCTTGTGTATCCTCGGGGTGTCCAGAAGGTTGTTCGTGATGTCCATCGGTTGTCTGTCATCCTGGCAATGTGCCCTGCCCAGTTCCATTTGAGCTTGCTAATGGTTTCAAGGATATCCATTACTTTAGTTTTTTGACGTGCATTTAGCTGTTTTTCTATACTTCCATGTTAGATTTAGCATAATTCTCTCATGTGCCCTCTGCATTGTTCGTAATTTAAGGGAAAGCTTTTTTGTTAGATTCCAAGTTTCGGCCCCATAGGTGACAGTGGGGAGGATACACTGATCATAGACTTTCCTTTTTAAGATGATAGGAATCTTCTTATTTTTTAACACTGTACTGGCTCTTCCAAACGCTTGCCAACCGAGGGTTATTCTTTTTATTTCGCTCTCTTTACAGGCGTCATGTAGAGAGATTCGTTGTCCTAGGTAGATGTAGTGGTCCACTTCCTCAATTTGTTGATTTTCAATTTCAAGTATGTCATCTGCATTTTCATTATATTTATTGCTCATGACTTTGGTCTTTTGGAAGTTCATGTGGAGGCCAATTGATTTGCTTGCTTCATTTAGCTCGGTGAGCATATGTTGAAGCTCTTCTTTGGTGTGAGCAATGATAATGATGTCATCAGCAAATCTTAGGTGACTTAGATATTCTCCATCTATTTTTATTCCTTTTTCTTGCCAGTTGAGTTGTCGGAAAGCTCTCTCCAGGCAGGCAGTAAACAGTTTGGGTGAGCTAGTGTCACCTTGATAGACCTATACCCTCCCCCAATTCCCCTCTCCTTAGCTCACAAGGATGGTAAGGTTGCAGCGACCAAAAAAAACTTGACGTTTGAGCGGGACTCGAACCCCAGTCTGCCAATCGTCAGGCAAGGACGCTACCACCAGTTCCCTTCCTTTGGCAATTATGTATGATCTTTAAACTTTTACATGGGGAAATGGTAGAAGAGACTCTTTAGCTGTGGTAAGCAGCTCTTCTAGGAGGACACTCCAAAATAAAACCATTGTTCTCTAGTCTTGGGTAGTGCCATAGCCTCTGTACCATGGTCTTCCACTGTCTTGGGTTAGAGTTCTCTTGCTTGTGGGTATACTCGGGCAAACTATTCTATCTAATTTCTCTTCCTCTTGTTTTGTTAAAGTTTTTTATAGTTTATATAGGAAATATTTATTTTAATGTTGTTACTGTTCTTACATTATTTTATTTTTCCGTGTTTCCTTTCCTCACTGGGCTATTTTCCCTGTTGGGGCCCCTGGGCCTATAGCATTCTGCTTTTCCAACTAGGGTTGTAGCTTAGCAAATAATAATAATAATAATAATAATAATAATAATAATAATAATAATAATGGACGCAGAAAAAAAGACTGGAATAAGGGAATTTGGATAAAGGATAACAGAAAATAAATAACTGATTAAGGAAAAGTGGAGGATTGGGAACATACTCGAAAAGGACTGATTAATGAAAAAGTGTCCAATGGACTAAAAGGTAGTCAGGACAAAACTAAAAATAAAAGAAGTCTCCGTACAGAATTTAGGTCAATGAACAAACCGAAAGAGGCCGATAACCCTAAATATTACCATTGAGTTTATAGTTATTCAAAAGATAAGTTTATCGATGTTATTATTATTATTATTATTATTATTATTATTATTATTATTATTACAACCTAAGCTATAGCCCTAGTTGGAAAAGCAAGGGGCCATAAGCCTATGGGCTCCAACAGGGAAAAATAGCCCAGTGAGGAAAGGAAACGATGAAATAAACAAACTACAAGAGAAGTAATAAACATCAAAACAGGATGTTTTAAGAACAGTAACTACATTAAATTAGATCTTTCATATATAAACTAAAAAAAAAAAAAACAAGAGGAAGAGATATAAGATAGAATAGCATGCCTGTGTGTACCTTCAAGCAAGAGAACTCTAACCCAAGACATTGGAAGACCATGGTACAGAGGCTATGGCACTACCCAGGACGAGAACAATGGTTTGATTGTGAAATGTCCTTCTCGGAGAGCTACATACCATAGCTAAAGTGTTGTCAGGTGTTTGAAGACAGAAGAGAACGTGGAAAAAATAGGTCAGATTATTCTGTGTATGTGTAGGCAAATACAAATGAGATGTAACGAGAGAGAGGTATCCAATTTGGCACTGTCTGGACTGTCAAAGAACCCTACAACTCTCCAGCCGTAGTATCTCAATGGGTGGCTGGTGGCCTGGCCAACCTACTACCTAAAAAGATAAATTAATTGATTAAAGATAAGACTTTTAAATAAAGAGGTTTCATGAACTGAAATTAAGTCTGGTTAATTGGTTGATAAATAAAAAAAAGAGGACTAAATGGTTAACGAACAGATGAGAAATAACTGATTGATGAAAAATATTGTCACTGAACTAACGGGGAAATATTGAATTATATGAAGATGGTCTATGAACAAGTGATAGATATCTGAATAAATCTTGAGATATTTGGCGAATAACACCCGACTGTTGGGACGCCAGATGATTTACAATCAGTCGGTTAAAACCACAAACGAAATAACAAACAACCGAACAGTTTGTTAATGGTTATACAAGAGAGGACTGATCTAGGTAAAGTTGGTCTTGAGAGAGAGAGAGAGAGAGGAGGAGAGAGAGAGAGAGACTTTGCTGATAACTGGAACTCTGCATTACAAAAGGGTCATTACAGAATTATTTCCGCTATCACATGCACCCACTGTTTAATCTTCTACTTTATCTCTGTTCCCGCTTCCATTCTTCCATCATGCTGACCAGCCTCTTGACATTCAACTTCACAATGTTCTTATAGGTTGTTCCAATTGTCACTGAATTGTATCTTTGGCCTCAACGCCTTGTCATATTGCCCAAAATCTATGTCACTTTATTGAAAAAATGAAAATTTCATCTATGAACAGACCAGAAAAGACCCACAAAATTTGAGAAGGTGGGAGATAAACAGACTTTTCGAGTGTCTGTTAAACTCTCTAGTGGTCCTGATTGAGCAGAATCTGACAGCGAACAGACGTGGATTAGAAGAAGTGTTGAACTCATCACCACAGATTATCAAAGGATTTTTCCCTTGATTCCCATACGCTTTGTAGAAGCTCTGCTTGTAGATTGAAATACAGTGCAAAGCAAAGGGATATGTAATCTTCATGTCCACAAAGAAAATTGCTAAAAAAAAAGAATGAATAAAGGATAAAGATAAAAAAAAAGATAGGAAAAATATCTGGTAGAGCGACGGATGCTAGCCGAGTTACCAATCACGGAACGGTGTAAAGAAGGCTACAAAAAAAGCGCCTTGTTGAATATTTTCATTTGAAAGCGATGCCAGTAGTACCCCCCTGAAGGGTCAGATACTTCAGGGGGGGGGGGGGATGAGGGCACGAAGAGGGGAGGGAAGGGGGAAGGCTTTATGCTGAAAGAAAAAGGGGTCTGCAAAGAGGGGAAGGGAGGGAAAAAGCAAAGGGGAGGAAAAAGAAAAACGAAAAAAAATAGTAATGTTTTGATTTTTTGATGCGTCTCTCTTGAATACATTTCACCGGGGAAGGCGGAACATATTTCTTTTTTTTCTCTCGATTTTTATCATGTTCTTTTTATTTTTCGTTTGAGATTTTTCCCCCACCGAGAACCTATCCTACAAATGCTCTGACATATATAGAAAAAAAATGTGATATGAGAATCATGACAAATGCTTTTCATAACAGAAAAAAAGACGAATAAACCAGGGCCATAAGAGATTGAGAGAGAGAGATACTTGCGAAGTTGAAACAAAAATAGGAAAAAAGCTTGGAAAAATTCACCCTGGTATGTCCTCTTCCGCCGGATACCTATGTGCATATTCATACACGGCAATTGGCGAGGATTTGAAAAATATATGATGATGCAGAGTGCCAGAGGAAGGGCAACGATTGAGGGATTTTCTTTTCCAATATGGGGTCTCTTCCTTTTTCGCGTTGGGGCACTTTGAGCCTTCGCTGGTTCTTTCTTTTCCAGTAGTATGCCATCTCTCCTTTCAGACTTCTCTCCTCTTTTTTCGTGCGGGAGTTGTGGGGAGTCATGTTGGTTCTTGTCTTTTCCAATATGTTGTTTCTCTCCTTTTCGAAGTCTCCACTTTCTTATGGCAGTGGAAGGATTGTTTATGTTTTCCCTCTTCTGGTAGCCTACACTGGCTCTCCTTTTTCGCGTCGAGCTGGATTCGTGTGAATTGTCTTTTTAGAATAAGGGGTCTCGCCTTTCAGATGTCTCTTATTTTCGTGTGGGAAGAGGAGTCGATGTGGTAGTTTGCTTTACCTAATATGAGGGGAAGGGGTTCCCCCCCCCCCCCCCAAAAAAAAAAAAAAAAAAAAAAACTTCTCTCCTTGGTACAAGGGTTCATCAAGTAGTTATTCATTTTTCAATTTTTTTTTTTCGAGAAGTCTGACACACACTCTCTCTCTCTCTCTCTCTCTCTCTCCTCTCTCTCTCTCTCTCTCTCTCTCTCTCTCTCTCTCTCTCTAGTGGAAGAGGAAGAGGACAGGAACTTTCTTTAATAGAATTATCTCAATTTTGTGTGCTGTAGATTGAGGCTTCTCATGCTTAAGCATGTTTCATTAGAAATGATTCCTGTCTCAGTGGCATTTATCTTGCTGGTGAGCCTCTCAATGGCTTAGATTTTCATTCTTACTTCAGTACTGCACACTGCCAGTAGCTGTGCTATGTTGGACATCAATATGGGGAAGCAAAATGCATAGATTAAGTTTTATACTGTAATTTTACTAAAAAGTAGATTGTCACAATAGGCAATCAAGTTTGGCTGCTACACGTTACGAGAGTGCTGGATTGTTTCTCTCAGGCAGAATCTGGATGGAAGGAGGCAGCTCGGCTCTATTCATATAGCTTGTTTAGTTCGTCAAATTAGGCTCTGGTTGCTGATTGGCACTCGTGGGCAGAGTCCATACTGTGTATTTGATAGAGCTATTCTCCCATTGGCTGAGGCACTCGCCAGGAGTAGCTCCATCACAGTCAGGCTGTTTTTCCACTCATGACCATCAAAGCTGAGAGGAGTATGGGCCTCAGTTGGTCTGGGTGGAGCTCCCTATGGGGCGTGCTGATTGGCTAATGCACTTCCTGAGTGGGCCTCAGAGTCATGCGAGCTGTACTGTCACCCAAATTCCAGATCCGGAGAGTCCTGAGCTGCTGTCTGAATGGTTGGAACACTCGCCAGGTGAGTCTAAGTTGCAGGTATTCTGCTGGGCCACTGATTGTCGTCGTCTTCGTCAATGTTAGTGAGTCATCAGGTATTGTTCCTTTGGCAGGAGGAGGTACATCTCTTGTTTTGTGTTAACATTTGGCTTCTCTTGCTGGATGAGCAGAGACTCCAGGATCCTGAGCCCTCTGCTGTCCCAAGCACTCCCAATGATCTCGGTATTCTTGATGATATCCCCATGTATGACATTCTTGTTTTGCGCAAGGAGTTGGTGCATCTTAATGACTCCCTATTGAACATGGCATGACAATCTTTTAGAAAGTCTCATCGTTGTCATTTCAATATAACACCCTGTCATGCACGGACTGGTCATTGGTAAGAATAAACTATGTTGGACTAAAGAAAGTCATGCTCAGAAGGTGCTGGGTTGTTTTTCGTGATGAGGGTCTAGGCCTCATGGTCTGGTAGTAGATAATCGGATTGATGTCATTGTCCTCTTGAACAGGCGTGACATTGTTCTTGATAATGTCCTTCATAGCCTTTTCGTCCTGCTGGTATTGTTTGTGCATAATGCCTTTGTAGCACAAGTAGTACAAGCATGAAATATGAGATAAAGAATGGAGAAGTATTGATTTAAATAGGCGTAGATGATGATGATGAGTACAGGTTGACTCTAGAGGTCATGTTCTTGCTGCTGGGCTGGGTCTCGTACCAGTTGTCCATAGCATGTTTGACCTCGCGATTGATCTGCCTGTTGAAGTAAACATTGTTCTTGAGGACCTGGGTAATCCTGTCCACCTCATTGTGGATCTCTGTACAAGAAGAACAATGGGAAAGGGCCCGACAAACGCAATATCTGATTCGCTGTCACTCTTCAAACCAAGTATTAGGTTCGTGGCCATCGTTTAGACAGTGATGCAGTATCAAAACCACGCTCAGGAGTTGAGACTGGAACATCCAGGAAGGAATGACGGCCATTATCATGATATTGTAGAATGAATCTAAGGGAACTGCATTCCTCGAAGGTCCTACGTAGTTCATTGAGGGTTGAGAAGAGATATGTACTAAGACAGCCCCTTTTACTACCCACCGAGGGCACAAATCCATACTTTGCTATCTTTTTTTGCCTTTTACCATACTTTGCACTCAATTTTTAGCCTTCTATCATACTTTGCACTCAAATTTTAGCTTTCTACCATACCTCACACTTGATTTGTAGCTTTCTACCATACCTCATACTTGATTTTTAGCCATCTACTATACCTCACACTCAATTTTTAGCCTTCTACCATACCTTGCAATCAATCTTTAGCCTTCTACTATACCTCGCTCTCAGTTTTTAGCCTTCTCCTGGCCCTCAAATTTTTAGCCATCTACCATACCTTGCACCCAATTTTTAACCTTCTACCATACCCCGCACTAAATTTTTAGCCTTCTACCATACATCGCACTAAATTTATAGCCTTTTACCATACCTCGTATCCAATTTTTAGCTGTCTGCCAAACCTCGCTCTCAATTTTTAACCTTCTACCATACCTTGCGCTCAATTTTTTTCCGTCTACCATATCTCGCACTCAATTTATAGCCGTCTACCATACCTCGCATTCAATTTTTAGCTATCTACCATACCTCGCTTTCAATTTTTAACCTTCTACCATACTTGGCATTCAATTTTTACCCGGTCTACCATACCTCGCATTCAATTTTTACCCGTCTACCATACCTCGCATTCAATTTTTAACCTTTTACCATACCTCGCATTCAATTTTTAGCCATCTACCATACCTCGCTTTCAATTTTTAACCTTCTACCATACCTCGCATTCAATTTTTACCCGTCTACCATACCTCGCATTCAATTTTTACCCGTCTACCATACCTCGCATTCAATTTTTAACCTTCTACCATACCTCGCATTCATTTTTTACCCGTCTACCATACCTCGCATTCAATTTTTAACCTTCTACCATACCTCACATTCAATTTCTACCTGTCTACCATACCTCGCATTCAATTTTTAACCTTCTACCATACCTCGCATTCAATTTCTACCCGTCTACCATACCTTGCATTCAATTTTTAACCTTCTACCATACCTCGCATTCAATTTTTAACCTTCTACCATACCTCGCATTCAATTTTTAACCTTCTACCATACCTCGCACTCGATGTTTAGCCTTCTACCATACCTCGCATTCAATTTTTAACCTTCTACCATACCTCGCACTCGATGTTTAGCCTTCTACCATACCTCGCATTCAATTTTTAACCTTTTACCATACCTCGCACTCGATTTTTAGCCTTCTACCATACCTCGCACTCAATTTTTAGCAGTACCATACCTCACGCTCAATTTTTAATCTTCTACCATACCTCACGCGTAAAAGAACTATGGCAATGCTATTGCTTGCAATGTTTAAACATATCAAAAGTACTAGTAACATGCTCGGATTAAACATTTCAGATTTTATCTTCTTAATTTCTTTTGGAATTTCCTTGGTTAAGTGATATACGATTTTGAGATATAGGGATTTCACTTCACTGTGTTGTCCTGTACACTGTTGTAATTTATTGCTGTATCAAGGTACAAAATCATGGAAATCAAATTTGCTCTGAAAATTTTTCATTATGAGAGAGAGAGAGAGAGAGAGAGAGAGAGAGAGAGAGAGAGAGAGAGAGAGAGAGAGAGAGAGAGAGAGAGAGAGAGAGAGGTTTTTATTTAGGCTCGAACTTGCTGAGAGAGAGAGAGAGAGAGAGAGAGAGAGAGAGAGAGAGAGAGAGGTAAGCAGGTGATCTTTGCCATACCAACCAAAATTCGTCCTAGTCAAAAGAAGAACTCTCACGCCTACGGGCGAGTTTATTTCATAATTTTAATGGGCTCACCGGCCATTTTAACATGAATGAAAGTGGAAGCTATTAGGTTCTGGGCTTTCCCTTAACATTAAAAATAGTTACATCTGAAAATATAGAACTTCTCAATATGTTACGGTCTAGTTTTGAAAAGACATGAAACCAGACCTTCAATTATAATAGTACTTATTTCCTTAAGTGAATGTTTTTAAATTAAGCATATATATTACATGTAAATATGCATATTTAGTATATGATATCATTGCACAATGGACGTACGGGCAAAATGTAACCGAAAAGCATAAATTTTATCATATACGGTGTATCTGGACCTCAGTGCAACTTTAGAAATTAAACCCCTTGCGTTCTATGCATATTTTTTCCAGAGAGAGAGAGAGAGAGAGAGAGAGAGATAGGTAGTCTTTGTTCAAAACTATATGTTGATAGTTAATAAGGTGTCATTTCTTATCAATTGAATAATGCACTCCTAAAGATGTTCATGCCTTTAGACACAAAACTAAAATTTTTGCTTGAACGCCCACAAGTAACTGATTTTGAAGTTCAATTCCATAAAACTAAAGGGAAATTATTTGAAGCGTTATAATTCAGCTGGTTCTTGATCTTGAAACGTTTTGCGAGAATTCGAACAAAAATCTCTAGTCTATCCTCCTTTTCATAAGTTTTCAGTTTTGTGGGTCGGCAGGATTTCAATGGCCATTTTAGTGACTAAATTGATTATCCCTTCCCTTAAAGCGAGCTTAAGTTCAAATACCACTATTTCTGCAGTATACTGACCTTTCTAATCATTCTTCAAATACACTTTCATCGCCGTTTTAAATCCTTATAAGAAAACACTTTTGCTAGATCTAATTGGTTTTAAGATATTTACAGCAAGAGCCCGTTCTGGCCTTAGGACAGAAATCACACAAAGCGTATACGTGTCCCATGTCAACGGATAATGAGACATCGGAATAGGTTTTTTTTTATTTCACTTTATTACAAAAAGGTTCGTGAATACACTGTGTACAGCCAATACTCTCAGGTGAGTACCTTGTCTAACGATCGCTCAAATGGTACTGACTAACCCTCGGCAAGCAAGATGCAATCTTGCTTTATCAACATGCTTAATTGTTAGGTTTTGTGGAATTCTCCACTGTGATGGAAATATACTGTCAAACACATCACCTTATGTTTCTAGGGATACGTCACGTATAACAGAGTTCAGTGTTCGTGCCCTCCAATTTATGACACTCGTAGTACTCTTAAAAAGTTCATTAAACTCACTATATAAAACACATATTTTGCATACAAGGATTAGGACATACGTCCACATGGTAATTGAGTGCTATAGTTATATGCTTTCAATTTGGTTTATTTCTGAGTTGCTGAGGCCCGCAGGCAGTTAGCACATGAAATCCAAAAACGGAACAAATAACTCAATCAATCAATCTCAGAAAGTCACTATGCTATAATGTACGGAAAAAAACGAATGTACTGTTCCTTCGTATGTTATCTATCAATAATTTTCTAAAAGTATATTGTTAATTTTACAATGCCAGAATCCTAAAAAACTTCGACGGTTATTTTTCTCTTATTTCTTTATTTTCTACGTTGTAACTGAGGTTGGTTTTTGCTGCTGTACACAAAGAGGTCCTTTTGCAAGCGCGATCTTTCCCACAGTGGCAGTCCATAATTAACGATAATGTGTAAAAAAAAAAAAAAAAAAGGTGAGGTCTGCTGTGGACGTTGGGTTTTGGGCAAAACCAACCGAGGCTATCGTCGCCTACTTGTTATGCGTGAATATTCAACAATGGGAAAGAAAATAAATAAAGTGTTCGAGGGATTTTTAGTTTTTTGTGGGGGGTGGGTTTCGTTATTTATATATTGATTTCTCTATTATTATTATTATTATTATTATTATTATTATATTATTATTATTATAATTATTATAATTATTATTATAATTATTATAATTATTAATATAATTATTATTATAATTATTAAATTATTATTATAATTATTAAATTATTATTTATATTTATTATTATTATTATTATTATTATTATTATTAGTTAAGCTACAGCCCTAGTTGAAAAAGCAAGATGCTATAAGCCAAGGGCTCCAACAGGGAAAAATAGCCCAGTGAGGAAAGGAAATAAAGACACTTATTTCCAGTCTAAATAAATAAATAAGAATGATTTATTTTGTGGTTGTAATGAGTTGATAAGGAACCCAATTACATAGCCTGTTTAATTTAATGTTTGCGAAACGTAAATGGCTTACCGGTAATGAACCTCCATTTTACAGTTCCAATATATCAAATAATAAAAATAAACAATATATTTTATATTTTGTAATTAAGGAAACATTCTCGTACATTTGTCGTTTTTACGAGACATAACTTTCTGAGAAGCCAAATTGTACGATTGTTGACTCTTTCTTACCCACGGTTACCAGGCTCTGGAACTCTTCTTCCTCCGTATTCCCCGACGCCCTTAACCTCTCATCTTTTTTTTTTTAATGTTATATGGCATCAAATTTCCTCTCCCAACGGCCTCTTTCGATGTTAAAAATAACAAAAGTTAACCTTTCAAAATATGTCGCGTGGCTTACATATCTCGCATACATTTACTCAGACCCGCCAATGAGAGAGAGAGAGAGAGAGAGAGAGAGAGAGAGAGAGAGAGAGAGAGAGAGAGAGAGAGAGATCTTAAGGTGTCTTACCCGGTTGCTATTAACCATAAGAATTAAAAATGTCCTTAATCACGACTGTATTGGACTTTATAGCTCCTTGTGCAGAGTAATATGCAAGGCACTGTGTCATTTCGCTGTGTCTCGTGATTTTCCGTAATCTTTCGTAAGCCAGATTTAACTAATTGGGGAAGGTTTCATTATAAATTCAAATGCAAGAAATATAATTTATATATCGATTTTTGCGTTATATAATGCTTTTAAATCATCATGATAATTCATTTTTTACTTATGGATATTTGTAAATGATCAAAAGAATTGCTGGTCGATGTTTAAAGGAAATAGCTGGTGATTACTGGAAAGATTTCCAAATCTTAACGTTCACAGGGAGGTCTCATTCCTACTTCTTCCTCCCCTCCCCAACCTTTGGTCCTCTACTGGGGAGAGAACATTAATACCTAACACTGCCGGCAGCGGCAAGGCTGTCATCTCTCTCTCTCTCTCTCTCTCTCTCTCTCTCTCTCTCCTCTCTCTCTCTCTCTCTCTCTCTCTCTCTCTCTCTCTCTCTCTCTCTCTCTCTCTCTCTCTCTCTCTTTGATATCACGTTATTATCTGACTCTGAAAAAACTACTTTTACGTCTTAAATTTTTACCCGAATTTTGCTTCAGTACCTAATTATCATTTTTCAGAATTTTGTATTTTTTTTTCCATTCTTCATTTCATGTTTTGGTCTCTTGTTTTGTTCTATCTCTCACTTTATATAAGCACCTAGTTTTTAGAATTTGTTTTACTATTATATTCTTATTGCATCATATACTAGTTTTTGTTTAATATCCAATTATATACATATTTTGTTTTTCCAAACATTTTTCTATGTAAAGCCATTTCGAGAACTTTGAAGATGTTTATCTGATATCACAATAGAGTTACAGTATATATGCATTTTTATATTCATCTGTTGAGTATTTTTTTTTTGTGAAAATTATTTTATCCTTCAAAGATAATAAAAATCATCATATATCACCGACCATTCCCAGTCCAGACTACAGTGTTAGAATAGACTCTTTCAATGTAGTTATGAAAATCATTATATATTAGCGAGCATTCCCATACAGTGTTGAAATTGAGTCTTTCAATGTAGTTATGAAAATCATTATATATTTGCGAGCATTCCCAGTCCAGACTACAGTGTTAGAATTGACTCTTTCAATGTAGTTATGAAAATCATTATATATTCGCAAGCATTCCCAGTCCAGACAACAGTGTTAGAATTGACTCTTTCAATATAGTTATGAAACTCATTATATATCCACGAGCATTCCCAGTCCAGACTACAGTGTTAGAATAGAGTCTTTCAATGTAGTTATGAAAATCATTTTATATTTGCGAGCATTCCCAGTCCAGACAACAGTGTTAGAATTGACTCTTTCAATATAGTTATGAAACTCATTATATATCCACGAGCATTCCCAGTCCAGACTACAGTGTTAGAATAGAGTCTTTCAATGTAGTTATGAAAATCATTTTATATTTGCGAGCATTCCCAGTCCAGACAACAGTGTTAGAATTGACTCTTTCAATATAGTTATGAAACTCATTATATATCCACGAGCATTCCCAGTCCAGACTACAGTGTTAGAATAGAGTCTTTCAATGTAGTTATGAAAATCATTTTATATTTGCGAGCATTCCCAGTCCAGACAACAGTGTTAGAATTGACTCTTTCAATATAGTTATGAAACTCATTATATATCCACGAGCATTCCCAGTCCAGACTACAGTGTTAGAATAGAGTCTTTCAATGTAGTTATGAAAATCATTTTATATTTGCGAGCATTCCCAGTCCAAACGACAGTGTTAGAATTGAGTCTTTCAATGTAGTTATTAAAAGGCAGTCCAGACTACTGTGTTAGAATTTAATCTTTCAATGTTGATATGAAAATCATCATATATTAGCGAGCATTCCCAGTCCAGAGTATAGTGTTAGAATTGAGTCTTTCAATGTAGTTATAAAAATCATTTTATATTCGCAACCATTCCCAGTCCAGACTACAATGTTTGAAGTGAGTCTTTCAATATAGATATGACAATCATTATATATTAGCGAGCATTCCCAATCCAGACTACAATGTTAGAATTGAGTCTTTCAATGTAGTTATGAAAATCATTATATAATGGCGAGCATTCCTAGTTCAGACTACAGTGTCAGAATTGAGTCTTTCAATGTAGATATGAAAATCATTATATATTAGCGAGCATTCCCAGTTCAGCATACATTGTTAGAATTGAGTCTTTCAATGTAGTTATGAAAATCATTATATAATGGTGTGCATTCCTAGACCAGACTACATTGTTAGAATTGAGTCTTTCAATGTAGATATGAAAATCATAGTTTAGCGAGCATTCCCAGTTCAGCCTACAGTGTTAGAATTGAGTCTTTCAATGTAGTTATGAAAATCATTATATAATAGCGAGCATTCCCAGTCCATACTACAGTGTTAGAATCGAGTCTTTCAATGTAGTTATGAAAATCATTATATAATGGTGTGCATTCCTAGACCAGACTACAGTGTTGGAATTGAGTCTTTCAATGTAGATATGAAAATCATTATATATTAGCGAGCATTCCCAGTCCAGACTACATTGTTAGAATTGAGTCTTTCAATGTAGTTATGAAAATCATTATATATAAGCGAGCATTCCCAGTCCAGACTACAGTGTTAGAATTGAGTCTTTCAATGTAGTTATGAAAATCATTATATAATAGCGAGCATTCCCAGTCCATACTACAGTGTTGGAATTGAGTCTTTCAATGTAGATATGAAAATCATTATATATTAGCGAGCATTCCCAGTCCAGACTACATTGTTAGAATTGAGTCTTTCAATGTAGTTATGAAAATCATTATATATAAGCGAGCATTCCCAGTCCAGACTACAGTGTTAGAATTGAGTCTTTCAATGTAGTTATGAAAATCATTATATATTAGCGAGCATTCACAGTCCAGACTACAGTGTTAGAATTGAGTCTTTCAATGTAGTTATGAAAATCATTATATATAAGCGAGCATTCCCAGTCCAGACTACAGTGTTAGAATCGAGTCTTTCAATGTAGTTATGAAAATCATTATATATTAGCAAGCATTCCCAGTCCAGACTACAGTGTTACTATTGAGTCTTTCAATGTAGTTATGAAAATCATTATATATTAGCGAGCATTCCCAGTCCAGACTACAGTGTTACTATTGAGTCTTTCAATGTAGTTATGAAAATCATTATATATTAGCGAGCATTCACAGTCCAGACTACAGTGTTAGAATAGTCTTTCAATGTAGTTATGAAAATCATTATATATTAGCGAGCATTCACAGTCCAGACTACAGTGTTAGAATAGAATCTTTCAGTGTAGTTATGAAAATCATTATACATTCGCGAGCATTCCCAATTCAGACTACAGTGTTAGAATAGAATCTTTCAGTGTAGTTATGAAAATCATTATACATTCGCGAGCATTCCCAATTCAGACTACACTGTTAGAATAGAATCTTTCAGTGTAGTTATGAAAATCATTATACATTCGCGAGCATTCCCAATTCAGACTACACTGTTAGAATAGAATCTTTCAGTGTAGTTATGAAAATCATTATACATTCGCGAGCATTCCCAATTCAGACTACACTGTTAGAATAGAATCTTTCAGTGTAGTTATGAAAATCATTATATATAAGCGAGCATTCCCAGTCCAGACTACAGTGTTACTATTGAGTCTTTCAATGTAGTTATGAAAATCATTATATATTAGCAAGCATTCCCAGTCCAGACTACAGTGTTACTATTGAGTCTTTCAATGTAGTTATGAAAATCATTATATATTAGCGAGCATTCACAGTCCAGACTACAGTGTTAGAATAGTCTTTCAATGTAGTTATGAAAATCATTATATATTAGCGAGCATTCACAGTCCAGACTACAGTGTTAGAATAGAATCTTTCAGTGTAGTTATGAAAATCATTATACATTCGCGAGCATTCCCAATTCAGACTACAGTGTTAGAATAGAATCTTTCAGTGTAGTTATGAAAATCATTATACATTCGCGAGCATTCCCAATTCAGACTACACTGTTAGAATAGAATCTTTCAGTGTAGTTATGAAAATCATTATATATAAGCGAGCATTCCCAGTCCAGACTACAGTGTTAGAATCGAGTCTTTCAATGTAGTTATGAAAATCATTATATATTAGCAAGCATTCCCAGTCCAGACTACAGTGTTACTATTGAGTCTTTCAATGTAGTTATGAAAATCATTATATATTAGCTAGCATTCACAGTCCAGACTACAGTGTTAGAATAGAGTCTTTCAATGTAGTTATGAAAATCATTATATATTAGCGAGCATTCACAGTCCAGACTACAGTGTTAGAATAGAGTCTTTCAATGTAGTTATGAAAATCATTATATATTAGCCAGCATTCCCAGTCCAGACTACAGTGTTACTATTGAGTCTTTCAATGTAGTTATGAAAATCATTATATATTAGCGAGCATTCACAGTCCAGACTACAGTGTTAGAATAGAGTCTTTCAATGTAGTTATGAAAATCATTATATATTAGCGAGCATTCACAGTCCAGACTACAGTGTTAGAATAGAGTCTTTCAGTGTAGTTATGAAAGTCATTATATATTAGCGAGCATTCACAGTCCAGACTACAGTGTTAGAATAGAATCTTTCAGTGTAGTTATGAAAATCATTATACATTCGCGAGCATTCCCAATTCAGATTACACTGTTAGAATAGAATCTTTCAGTGTATTTATGAAAATCATTATATATTAGCGAGCATTCCCAGTCCAGACTACAGTGTTAGAATAGAGTCTTTCAATGTAGTTATGAAAATCATTATATATTAGCGAGCATTCACAGTCCAGACTACAGTGTTAGAATAGAGTCTTTCAATGTAGTTATGAAAATCATTATATATTAGCAAGCATTCCCAGTCCAGACTACAGTGTTAGAATAGAATCTTTCAGTGTAGTTATGAAAATCATTATACATTCGCGAGCATTCCCAGTCCAGACTACAGTGTTAGAATAGAGTCTTTCAATGTAGTTATGAAAATCATTATATATTAGCGAGCATTCACAGTCCAGACTACAGTGTTAGAATAGAGTCTTTCAATGTAGTTATGAAAATCATTATATATTAGCAAGCATTCCCAGTCCAGACTACAGTGTTAGAATAGAATCTTTCAGTGTAGTTATGAAAATCATTATACATTCGCGAGCATTCCCAGTCCAGACTACAGTGTTAGAATAGAGTCTTTCAGTGTAGTTATGAAAATCATTATATATAAGCGAGCATTCCCAGTCCAGACTACAGTGTTAGAATCGAGTCTTTCAATGTAGTTATGAAAATCATTATATATTAGCAAGCATTCCCAGTCCAGACTACAGTGTTACTATTGAGTCTTTCAATGTAGTTATGAAAATCATTATATATTAGCGAGCATTCACAGTCCAGACTACAGTGTTAGAATCGAGTCTTTCAATGTAGTTATGAAAATCATTATATATTAGCAAGCATTCCCAGTCCAGACTACAGTGTTACTATTGAGTCTTTCAATGTAGTTATGAAAATCATTATATATTAGCAAGCATTCCCAGTCCAGACTACAGTGTTACTATTGAGTCTTTCAATGTAGTTATGAAAATCATTATATATTAGCAAGCATTCCCAGTCCAGACTACAGTGTTAGAATAGTCTTTCAATGTAGTTATGAAAATCATTATATATTAGCAAGCATTCCCAGTCCAGACTACAGTGTTAGAATAGAATCTTTCAATGTAGTTATGAAAAACATTATACATTCGCGAGCATTCCCAATTCAGACTACACTGTTAGAATAGAATCTTTCAGTGTAGTTATGAAAATCATTATATATAAGCGAGCATTCCCAGTCCAGACTACAGTGTTAGAATCGAGTCTTTCAATGTAGTTATGAAAATCATTATATATTAGCAAGCATTCCCTGTCCAGACTACAGTGTTACTATTGAGTCTTTCAATGTAGTTATGAAAATCATTATATATTAGCGAGCATTCACAGTCCAGACTACAGTGTTACTATTGAATCTTTCAATGTAGTTATGAAAATCATTATATATTAGCGAGCATTCACAGTCCAGACTACAGTGTTAGAATCGAGTCTTTCAATGTAGTTATGAAAATCATTATATATTAGCGAGCATTCACAGTCCAGACTACAGTGTTACTATTGAATCTTTCAATGTAGTTATGAAAATCATTATATATTAGCGAGCATTCACAGTCCAGACTACACTGTTAGAATAGAATCTTTCAGTGTAGTTATGAAAATCATTATATATAAGCGAGCATTCCCAGTCCAGACTACAGTGTTAGAATCGAGTCTTTCAATGTAGTTATGAAAATCATTATATATTAGCAAGCATTCCCAGTCCAGACTACAGTGTTACTATTGAGTCTTTCAATGTAGTTATGAAAATCATTATATATTAGCGAGCATTCACAGTCCAGACTACAGTGTTAGAATAGAGTCTTTCAATGTAGTTATGAAAATCATTATATATTAGCGAGCATTCACAGTCCAGACTACAGTGTTAGAATAGAATCTTTCAGTGTAGTTATGAAAATCATTATACATTCGCGAGCATTCTCAATTCAGACTACACTGTTAGAATAGAATCTTTCAATGTAGTTATGAAAATCATTATACATTCGCGAGCATTCCCAATTCAGACTACACTCTTAGAATAGAATCTTTCAATGTAGTTATGAAAATCATTATATATTAGCGAGCATTCACAGTCCAGACTACAGTGTTAGAATAGAATCTTTCAGTGTAGTTATGAAAATCATTATACATTCGCGAGCATTCTCAATTCAGACTACAGTGTTAGAATAGAGTCTTTCAATGTAGTTATGAAAATCATTATATATTAGCGAGCATTCTCAGTTCAGACTACAGTGTTAGAATAGAATCTTTCAATGTAGTTATGAAAATCATTATACATTCGCGAGCATTCTCAATTCAGACTACAGTGTTAGAATAGAGTCTTTCAATGTAGTTATGAAAATCATTATATATTAGCGAGCATTCTCAGTCCAGACTACAGTGTTAGAATAGAATCTTTCAATGTAGTTATGAAAATCATTATACATTCGCGAGCATTCCCAATTCAGACTACACTCTTAGAATAGAATCTTTCAATGTAGTTATGAAAATCATTATATATTAGCGAGCATTCACAGTCCAGACTACAGTGTTAGAATAGAATCTTTCAGTGTAGTTATGAAAATCATTATACATTCGCGAGCATTCTCAATTCAGACTACAGTGTTAGAATAGAGTCTTTCAATGTAGTTATGAAAATCATTATATATTAGCGAGCATTCTCAGTTCAGACTACAGTGTTAGAATAGAATCTTTCAATGTAGTTATGAAAATCATTATACATTCGCGAGCATTCTCAATTCAGACTACAGTGTTAGAATAGAGTCTTTCAATGTAGTTATGAAAATCATTATATATTAGCGAGCATTCTCAGTCCAGACTACAGTGTTAGAATAGAATCTTTCAATGTAGTTATGAAAATCATTATACATTCGCGAGCATTCCCAATTCAGACTACAGTGTTAGAATAGAGTCTTTCAATGTAGTTATGAAAATCATTATACATTCGCGAGCATTCTCAATTCAGACTACAGTGTTAGAATAGAGTCTTTCAATGTAGTTATGAAAATCATTAGTTATTAGCGAGCATTCTCAGTCCAGACTACAGTGTTAGAATTGAGTCGTTCAATGTAGATATGAAAATCATTATATATTAGCGAGCATTCCCAGTTCAGCCTACAGTGTTAGAATTAAGTCTTTCAATGTAGTTATGAAATTCATTATATAATGGTGTGCATTCCTAGACCAGACTACAGTGTTAGAATTGAGTCTTTCAATGTAGATATGAAAATCATTATATATTAGCGAGCATTCCCAGTTCAGACTACATTGTTAGAATTGAGTCTTTCAATTTAGTTATTAAAATCATTATATATTAGCGAGCATTCCCAGTCCAGACTACAGTGTTACTATTGAGTCTTTCAATGTAGTTATGAAAATCATTATATATTAGCGAGCATTCCCAGTCCAGACTACAGTGTTAGAATTGAGTCTTTCAATGTAGTTACGAGCATCATTATTTATTAGCGAGCATTCTCATACAGTGTTAGAATTGAATCTTTCAATGTAGTTCTTCTTCTGTCCAGTTTTGACATCCTGTTCAAGTTTAGTTTTTTTCCGGCCCTTTTATTCTATTCAAATTCATATATTTGTATCTGACCCTTCATTCGAAGTTAAGCCTCATTTCTTGCGAGTGTTGTAATTCCGAAGTAGGCAATTATTGTACACTTAAAAAATCCGTAATTTTAATTGGAAATTGGCCGTAAAAATATATTGTTTTCAGCCGTATTACAATAAAATACAGGCGACCGTAATTTTTACCCTACTCAGTTATCTTTTACGGGTTGGTGACCATAATATCACTCCTTTACGTCAATATATCAGTTTTTAAAACGGTGAATGACTGGCAACATTTATTCAAGGATTTTTACCGTTTTTACAGGAAATTTTTAAGTATATCAACACACTGCGGTGCACTGTAGGCAGTACTTGAGAGCCATTGCAGTTGCAATGACTATTCAACATTATACTTTAGCTCCTGTTTTATTTCTTTCACCATGCACCCCTGCCCAAAACGGCACGCCAGGCCAGGCCCCAATGCCAGGCCAGTCCAGGCCCCAATGCCAGGCCAGTCCAGGCCCCAATGCCAGGCCAGTCTTCATTGTTTAGTCTATATATGAAATATATATATATATATATATATATATATATATATATATATATATATATATACACAGTGTATATCTATATTAAACTTGTTTTTTATCTTAAGATTTGTGTATTTTTTATTCATTACTTTTCATATAGTATATTCATTTCAATATTTCCTTTCCTTACTAGCGTATTTTTTCCATGTTGGAGTCCTTGGGTTTGTAGCAACCGGCTTTTTAAACTAGGGTTGTAGTTTCGATAGTAATAAGTATAATAATAATGATGGTTATGATATGGTCTAAATTGATGACACAATTAAACTTCATTCAAAGTCAATTTGACCATTATTTGGTTCTCGATAGTTTTATGCAAATAACATTTTGCTTACGTCTGTACAGATTTTCATTTCTCTTAGTTTTAACCTCTTTTGATGAAAAGCAGATTTTATAACTGCCATGTGGCTTTGCATTCTACGAGAGAGAGAGAGAGAGAGAGAGAGAGAGAGAGAGAGAGAGAGAGAGAGAGAATATCTAAGCTTCAAATAAATATTGAAATTAAATGAAAGTACATTATCTAGAATTAATATTCTTATTGGATCTTTACTGCAAGACTCAAAGCGGATCTCTGAAGGCTGAGAAGATACCCAGTTTCTAAAACACGTGTTCCTCGGATCCCTTGGGAAGTACAGTTGGACACAGGAAATCCTGGCACACCTTGTTCTGAGGAAATGTTCCCTGTCACATCCTTACTGTACGGCGAGTTCCTCTTTGTAGCCCTGACCACCACCTCTTCTATATCCCTTACACTAGCTGCTTGGCTACCCACCGCTCACCTTGGAGCGAGGTGTGCCAGGAATTCATGTGTCCAACTGTACCTGAAGGTGAACTTTCAACTAAACCAATTTGGGTTACAAACATTTACTACTTTAATATCAATTTTTGATGGTGATTTTGCGGTACAAGTCCATAAATCATATCAGTCAATGTCTTATCTCGCTACTAAAAATCAGCCATCCGTCCATTATACTCATTCGAAAGAAAAAAAAAGAATAAAAGTTGGTTCGATATGTCGAAGCCCCACTCGAACCCTCTCTCTGAAATTGTTCTCTTCCCCCGTTCCTCCAACCAGAAAGTCATTATCTTGGAGGCTAATGATCAAGTGCCACTCGTAGCCGACCTCTTCGAGTCCATTCACCATCATTTAGCAGTCAAAGTTGTCCTCGTAAGTGACAGATGTTGTGCATCTCGGTGTGTGGGGATCCTCCGCCGGTTAAGGGCCATCGCATCTGTCACTCGAGTATCAGTTCATAGAAAACGGGGGATCTTTTGAAGCGCTTCCATCGGCGCTCTCGAGGTCTGCAGATGGCAAACCTTGATTGTTTTGATGAGAGAGAGAGAGAGAGAGAGAGAGAGAGAGAGAGAGAGAGAGAGAGAGAGAGAGAGAGAGAGAGAGAATTTGCCTATGATATATGGGAGGGGGCGAGAAAAAAGGTTTTAGTTTTGAATAAGTTATTTTAAAGGCTCGTTTTATATATGAATTTGATTTTCTTTGTAAATAGTTCCTCCTGTATTTTTGCATTTATTTTAAAGAAAATTCTTTTATTATAGAATAGAATTACGGACACACACGAGGATCTCTTAATGATTTGAATAAGGAATAAAGAACCATATCATTTATACTTACTGGAAAGGAATTTGTAAAATTCAATTGCTTAATTAGCTCTCAATTAGATACTAGAACAAGTAAGCTCTACTTGTACACTAAAAGATGTATATGATTATACCAATGTTTTGTTATGCAAGAAATTAACTAAAAATCGTTAAATGTATGGCCGTTGTTCATTTTCATATTTAAAGTCTTACACCCATTGTCACGTTTTATTAGATGCAAGTGAAATATCTCATTTTTAACCTAATTGAAATGAAACATTTCCGGTTTTTTTTTTGCCATGATTTTCCAGTTTTATCGCCATTATTGACATGATTTCCAGTTTTATGACCATAATTGACATGATTTTCCAGTTTTTTGCCAAAATTTACATGATTTTCCAGTTTTTTTTTTTTTTTTGCCAAAATTGACATGATTTTCCTGTTTAATTGCCTTAATTGATATGAACTTTCAGTTTTATGACCCTAATTGATATGATTTTCCAGTTTTATGACCTTAATTGATATGATTTTCCAGTTTTATTACTCTTAATTGATATGATTATCTAGTTTTATTGCCAGAATTAACCCGATTTCCAGTTTTATGACCATAATTCACACGATTTTCCAGTTTATTGCCAAAATTGACAAGATTTTTCAGTTTTGTTGCCATAATTGATGTGATTTTCCAGTTTTATGACCCTAATTGATATGATTTTCCAGTTTTATGACCCTAATTAATATGATTTTCCAGTTTTATTGCCATAATTGATCTGATTTCCAGTTTTATGACCATAATTGATCTGATTTCCAGTTTTATGACCATAATTGACACGATTTTCCAGATTTTTGCCAAATTTGACAAGATTTTCCAGTTTTATTGCCATATTAAACATGCTTTTCCAATTTAATGACCCAAATTGATATTATTTTCCAGTTTTATTACCCTACTCGATAATTTTTTTTTCCAGTTTTATGACCATCATTGACGTGATTTTCCAGTTTATCATAATTGACCAGATTTCAAGTTTTATCACCATAATTGACAGGATTTTTCAGTTTTATTGCCATAATTGACACGATTTTCTAGTTTTATAGCCGTAATTGACTTGATCTTCCAGTTTTATGACCTTAATTGACATAATTTTCCAATTTTATGACCCTAATTGACATGATTTTCCAGTTATATGACTCCAATTGACATGATTTTCTAGTTTTATAACCCTAATTGACAATATTTTCCAATTTTATTGCCACAATTTTAATATAACTCAAAGGAGTTCTCATTGTCAAATGCCTCCAGACGGACACCTGATTATTTATGTTGATATGAAAAATTTCATTCTTTCCACAACCCACCTTGTTTTGATATCGTTCTCTTGGACATTCCATCAATCAACAACCAATTCCATAAGTAGAAAAGTTATTATCCGGATGTGCTATCAGGACACATTAATGATACGCAAGGAAGGTTAGTGGTCTTGATCTACACTGTTATGAAATTGCCTTAAAAAACGGTAAAAATCCTGGAATAAATGTTGCCAGGCATTTACCGTTTATAACTGAAATATTGACTTAAAGGAGTGATTTTACGGTCACTAATCCGTAAAAGATAATAACAAAGTATGGTAAAGTTGCGGTCCATTGTATTTTACTGAAATACGGCTGAGAACCGTATATTTTTACGGAGAATTTCCGATTAAAATTCCCCTTTTTTTTATTTTTTTTTTATTTACACCTAGTGCTTGGAACATTTACTCACTGTCTTTAAAAGATAGACTGGACAGAAACATTTGTCACTTGTAAATAACTCAGCCGAGGAGAACCAGTCATATTTATGATAAATATTTATTACTGATATGTCGGAAATTTAGTTGTACAATTGCACCATAAAGTATTTGATTAGTTCCATCAAATAAGATCCGAACGCTATATTTCATAAGTAATGCAAAATATAGTAGCGCAATCGTACCTAAATTGGGTTATATATGAAAATTATATTTTCATTAGTTTGGTGATAATTTTCTCATATTGAATAAATCTATCCTTGATTCCGTTCGAATGATTTTCCTATCTGTATTATTTTGAAACTCAAAACTATTTTTGTTGGCTATTTAGGTTCAGTAGAAACTCGGCATAGCGATTTGTTGCTAGCTTTTATTTTTAAAAAATGTGGTACTTTAAAATTTGTTTTAATATATGATTTAATTTATTTAATCAGTAAAAGGTCGTTACCGGCCACTAGTTCAAACTAGTGTACTTTAAGGTCAAGTATCATCATCATCATCATCATTATTGTTGTTGTTGTGGTGTTGGTTGTAGTTGTTGTGGATTAACAGTACAGGACCACTTCAAACTAATCCACTAATCCAAATTGGCGCAACTTGTGTTAATTACAATTATCATCACTATCGGAACACGTGAAAATTACACAAAATTATATTTTCAATACTAATTATCTTGTTCCTAACCTATACATGTTTGAATAAAATGTCCCGAGATTAATTTTATAATCTAGGCTATGGAAATTGATAGAACTCAATTTTTTGTCTAATATTTAAAAATAGACTCAGGTGCTAAAGACAAAATTGGGAAAACTATATAATATGTGCTTTGGTTAAGTAATCAAAGTCTAATGTGAATTTGTAAGAGTATCCCATGAAATTATTTCCGTTTTCTTTAAAGCGTGAATTTGTGAGAGTATACCATGAAATTATTTCCGTTTTCTTTAAAGCTTGAGAGAGAAAATAAATAACACACACGTTATCGTATTAATATATAGATTATTAGTCTTATTATTAGTTTTGATATCATTATTATGATCGGTATTATAACCATTAATGTTATTTTGTTAACAGGAGAGCACCAACTAACTCACCAGTTATCAAGACCCACATATAGCGATAGTGATAGAAAATCCTCTATTCAAAGGTAAGCTGTAATTTAAGACTTCATTTAGTTTTGGCTAAATCTTTGTAGAGGAATAAGGTTCGTTTTAGGCTAAGTTACTTTTTCTGTTTTGATTTTAGATTTATTGTATTGTATATGTTAATAACGTATTCATGTGCAGTGTTCTCTGTATATATATATAGTATGGTATTTATATCGTTGAAACATGAGGTTATTTTTAGGATTACCCTTCTACATTATATAACTATTGTAACTATGTATCATATGTTTTATATGTGAGAGGTTCATATATATATATATATATATATATATATATATACATATATATAATACATATATGTATGTATATCTATCTCTATCTATCTATCTATCTATATATATATATATATATATATATATATATATATATATATATATATATTCCACTTCCTAATAAGGCAGGTGTTCTTGGAGTCGATGACCATCGTTGTCGCGACGCTATTTTCTTCAAATAGAATCCTCTGGTGATGTTCTTGTCGAAGTAAATTCTATTTGAAGTAATTTCAAATTCAGCATGATCCCAATCACCTCGATTACCTTAAGCATTTCAACGTCTGATTAGTCTGATTACATAAACAAACCAATCAATCAATGAGCTGCTTTTAAAGTCATTTGAGTAATGCAACACTTAGTCCATCTGTACCTCCAATTTTTATTCCAGTGGTATTGTATTTGGAAGTCCAGGAGTATGTTACATTCATTTATCTGGTCTAAGACCATATATATGAATACTAACGTGACTATTATAGAAATTAGATAAGATGAGAGTTCAGAGAACAATTGGGAGTGAATGAATGATGACATGAAAATTAATAAAAATTAACTAACCCTAATTGCATTATAATTAAGAAACAGTAAATTATCCATAAATTTTAATTATTACAATTCTTGAGAAGTTTTTCGTATTCTGCTGTCTTCCTTGTATTACCATAGGTACTGTCACGAATTCTGTCTCCCTCTCATTATAGAAAACGGGAAAATTCTCACTCCCTCTCATTACAAAAAACGGGAAATTCTCTCTCCTCATTATCGAAAACGGGAAAATTCCAAAGTATGAACGTACCTGGAAATAAAGTTAGGACCATATGGTCCAAGAACATATTTACAAATACCTATAATTAGTGATAGTTTTGGCCAAACGGTAAGGTTTTCAATGCGTTATATAAAGGTTTAAAGGTCGCTCATGAATAGCAAAGGCAAGGGAGAATGACATTGCCCCTAGAGACTGACCTCATATACATATGTTGAGTACTCAACCCCCCTCTCTACTCAAGCTAGGTCCAGGGAGAGCCAGGCAATGGCTGCTGATGACTCGGCGGGTAGACCTATAATAGGCTCCCCAAATCCTCCATCCTTAGTTCGCAAGGGTGGCGAGGGCGCAAATATAACAAGGATCTTTGGAGCATTAGCGGGCTCGAACTCCCGTCCTGCATATCGGTCGACAGGGCCGTTTCTTTTCATGCTAATACTGATTGCTTTTAGCGGGTTCGATTCCCGTGTCTCTTGGTTGAATTTTGACATCCATGTTGGATTTCGACATCTATGTTGGATTTTGACATCCATGTTGGATTTCGACATCCATGTTGGATTTCGACGTCCATGTTGGATTTCGACATCTATGTTGGATTTTGACATCCATGTTGGATTTTGACATTCATGTTGGATTTTGACATCCTTGTTGGATTTCGACATCCATGTTGGATTTCGACATCCATGTTGGATTTCGACATCCTTGTTGGATTTCGACATCCATGTTGGATTTCGACATCTCTGTTGGCTGGCGACATCCATGTTGGATTTCGACGTCCATGTTGAATTTAGAATGTTTGTAGGCTTAAGGAATTCAGAGTCAAAGTAGCTGTAGTTTTCTTATGAACAGGGTCACTATTCCCATGTATGTCCGCTACGAATTTGAATAGAATTTTTAAAAAATGGTGCAAGAAAGTATGAACATAGCTTGAAATTTAGCTTCACTTATATATGATTAACTTCTCTAATTATACATACTTCTGGTTTTACTTTGCCATGAAAATGACCCGTATCACAATGTTGCC
>NC_090744.1:27949951-27959951 GCF_036898095.1 Palaemon carinicauda
TTCCATTTATCTTATTTCCCCCTTCGTTTTAGTTCTATTTCCCCTTTACACTTTATATCACCTTTCGTTTTTTCCCATCTATTATTATTACTGTTATTATCATTTGCTAAGCTACAACCCTAGTTAAAGCTATACGCCCAAGGGCTCCATCAGCGAAAATAGCCCAGTGAGGAAAGGAAACAAGGAAGTAAATAGAATAGTGTGCCCGTGTGTACCCTCAAGCAAGAGAACTCTAACTCAAGACGTTGGAAGACCATGGCACTACCCAAGACTAGGGAACAGTGATTAGATTTTGGAGTGTCCTTCTCCTAGAAGAGCTGCTTACCATAGCTAAAGTCTCTGTTCTACCCTTACCGAGTGGGTTTACTTCATCTTTCCCCTTTCATCTTTTCTCCTTATCCCATCTACGATTTATTTAGTATTTTCACCATTTATCTGCCATTTTTCCTTCCAGTTTCCCTATTCTAATTCCTTCAAGTCCTTTTGCATACTTGAGCTCTAAGGAAGCAATTTCATCCTATTTTTCCTTTCTTTCCCCTTCTCAACACCTCCTGCTTCCTCTTCCTCTGCTTTCCCTTCCCCTTTCCCCCTTCCACTCCCTCTCCTCCCTTCCCTGCTTCCCTTCCCCTCCTTCTCCTTCCCCTTCCCCTTCCCCTCCTTCTCCTCCCGCCTCATCCTTCCCCTGTTTCCCTCTTCCTAATTTCCCATGCTTCCCCCTTCCCCTCCTCCTCCTTCTCCTCCTTGCCAAAATCCCCTCCCCCTTCCCTATTTCCCCTCCCCCTTTCCAACTTCCCTTACCTGGCATTTCTTCCTTCCTTATACCTATTCTTACTCCTGTACCTCCTTTTGCATACCCAGCTTCTAAGGAGGGAACTTCCCTTATTTTTTCCCTTTCTTTTCCCCTCCCCCTCTTCCCCTCCCTCCCTCCCCCTCCCCTCCCTCCCTCCCCCTCCCCTCGGACAAAAGACAACCTAACCCATCTCCTCTCCTTGGCCTACGAAGGCGACCCGACCCAATAGCCAGCCCTTTTTCACACGTTTCTGGATGAGTGAGAATTATTACGGCCCTTCTTCATCCTACTCTTCCTCGGGGAATATGTGAGGAATTGGTCTTCCCTCGTGACATCTTCCTCGTATCCTCCTCCTCCCTCCTCCTCCTCCCTCCTCCTCCTCCTCTTCCTCCTCCTCCTCCTCCACTCCAGTACTCTTTATTGTTGGAAGAAATATTTATTTTTCCATTACGGTCTTTCCCTTGGTATCCTTTAATTTTACTATTATTATTATTATTATTATTATTATTATTATCATGACTTATTATATATTATTATCATCATCATCATCATCATCATAAGCGATACTACTAAAAATTTACCCATATGAATATTCAAAAAATATAATTCGTTGTTAAACCTATATCATCAATATTCGCACTCAAAATTACCAGGATGTATGTATATATTTCCCTTTATATTTCGCTCATTTTTCGTTCATTGAATCCAGCTCGGCAATTGAACCAAATATTCACAACTGGTTCAAGAAATGCTATGGTTAAATATGGCGTGAAATACCCGTAGAGTATAATGGCCTAGGATTAGTCTAGCAACATGAAATAGGGCGAGTAAATCCCGTGGGGTAAAACTGAACTGGCCTATTCAGTTGAGCTGAGAAGTTGTTTAAAAATCGTCACGTCGGAAGGAATAGGGGTTTGAAGAGTGCAATGATAAAGATGGAAGTAGAAAAGGAAAAATAGGAATAACAGAGGCAAAGAGAATACAGAAGCAGGAGGAGTAGGAATAGAAGAGAGAGAGAGAGAGAGAGAGAGAGGAGAGAGAGAGAGAGAGAGAGAGAGAGAGAGAGAGAGATAATTATGTAAAGATGGAATTAGACAAAGAAAACCAGAAAAGGTATAGGTAAAGATGATACAGAGCTATGAGGAGGAGAAGAAGAGATATAGAAGAAAGAAAGAAAATTAGGAAGACGAAAAGGAAAACTAGAAAAAAAAGAGGTATAGATGATTCAGAAGCAGTAGTAGGAAGAGAAGAGATAGAGGAAAGAGAGAAAATTATAGAATTAGGGAAGGGAAGTGAAGGAGATTAGTAAAGCAGGTGGGAGATGTGTGTTGGTGAAGGAATGAGTTGGAGGAGGGGGAGGAGATGGAGATGTGCGAGGCTTGCGAGTGTGTGTGTGTGTGTGTGTGAGTGCGTGCGTGCGTGTGTGCGGAGACCTACCTTTATTGTATTCAAGGGTGAATAGGTTTTCCAAAGAGAAATTAATCAGGTCGCTCCACTTTGCTCAAACATATCCTAACAAAGGACCATTGTTTCGCTGCCCGTCGCTGCGCCAACGCCGTCTCCTTTTTCAAAATTCCTCGTTCAACAATCCTCCCTCCCTCCCCCCCCTCTCCCGCTCCCCCCCCTCTCCCTTCCCCCCTCCTCATACTCATTCCCTACCCCTGCACACTCTTCTTTCTCCCCTCCAATGATCCCCCTTTTATTATAACTTCTTACCTCTTAACTCTTCTATCCTTCTATTCGAACTCTTTCTGTCCATCCATAGAATTTCTAGATCTTGCTTATAATTTTCTTCCACTCACCCCTTTCCCTCTCTCCCTCATTTTCTCCCTCCTTTTTTTCCCTTCTTCCCTACTTTCCCTCCCTCCCTCTTCCCCCTCCCTCCTCTTCCTCCCTCCCTCCCTCCCTCCCTTTTCCCTCTTCCCTCCAGTCTCCCCCTTTCCCTCCCTCCCTCCTTTTCCCTCCAGTCTCCCCCCTTTCCCTTCATCTCCCGTCCTCCTTTCCCTCTCTCCCTCCACCTCCTTTCCCCTTTTCCCTCTCACCCTCCCTTCTCCCCGTTCCCTCTCTCCTTCTCACCCTCCCTTCTCCCCGTTTCCCTCTCTCTCTCGTATTCTCCCTCCCGTCAGTTCCCTCTTTCTTCCTATCCCTTCTCCCTCATTACCATCTCACCATCCCTTATTTCCCCTTTCTTTCCTATCCTTCTTCCCTCCCCTTCCCTCTCCCTCCCTTCTCCCTCCGTTCTCCCCCTTCCTTTTCCATCCTCAATCCTATTTAAGCCTCTTCCCCCTATCCCAATCTCTCTTCATTATATCTATCCATTTCCAGTATCCCCAATCCCTTCTTCGCTCCAACGACCTGTTCCCCTACCTCTATTCCACTCCCACCTATCTTTGACACTCCTTCCCTCTCTTTCTATTCCTCCTTCACCTTCTAGTTTCCTAGCCCCTATATCCACTATCCCCTCTCCCATCCACTGTCTATCCCCCATCCACTATCTACCCCCCTCCTTGCCAAAACCCCCTTTTAGTCAATTATGTTTTACCCCCCTCCTATTTCTCGCTGAAAAGCGGTCTCAACATCGCATCGCTCTATAGAATGAAAGGTAAAGTATGAGATGGATCTTGTCTTTTATAATGTCTTTTCGGAGTTTGAAAAAGGGGGAGGGGGTGCAGGAGACAGGGAGGGAGAAGAAGGAGAGGGAGGGGGTAGTTGGGAGTAACGGAGAGACGGAAGGAGGGAGGGAGGGGAGGAGGGAGGGAGGAAAGGGGTGTCATCATCGTCTCGGTGACTCGAAGTGATCTTTTGGTGATTCGTCCCTTTCAGTGATGGGAGGGGAAGGGGAAGGGGTGTAGGGGAGGGGCTAAGGTGAAGGGGTGCTGAGGGGTTAGGTACAGGGAGGGAAGGGGGAGAACTAGAATGGGGGCGAGAATAAAGGCGGTATGGACGACATAATTAAGAAAGATACTAACAATGGTTATTTCGTACGTCTCTCTCTCTCTCTCTCTCTCTCTCTCTCTCCTCTCTCTCTCTCTCTCTCTCGTCTCTCTCTCTCTCTCTCTATTGTATTTCTTCTGCCTGCTTCTCGTTTTAGGAAACAATGATGACATTGGTGTTCTTTCCACCATTCTCCTTGGGGCCTTATTTTATGATGCATTAGGAGAGAGAGAGAGAGAGAGAGAGAGAGGAGAGAGAGGAGAGAGAGAGAGAGAGAGAGAGGAGAGAGAGAGAGAGCAGTACTATTCCATATCAAACTGGATGAGAAAACCCTTTGTAGAAGATTTTGATTATATTTTTGGAACGATTGTCTCGTCTTTAATACAGAAAGTTACGGAACCACTTTATAAAATCTACGGGATTCGTATACCATTTCTCACTTGTTATACCTGTATTTATCCTTTTTTATAACTGACATACCACACTTCTTATCTCTTCGGGTAACCATACATTTGCTGCATCCCTTTGGAGTAGGATATGTGGACCTCACGAAATTTCAGCATTTCTTCGTTCTTTTTTCAGGTCTAGTAATAACCAATGCTTCCGTAGCCTGTTTATGTTTTCTGGGTGGTAGGAGTATAGCAAGAAATTGTATTTTCCATCATGCCTCTTCAAACAACTTTTAATGTTGCGAAAGAGTTTCTGCAGGAGAGATAGGCTTATTTTATGGTAGAGGGATACCTCTCCAACGAAAGAATGTAGGCTGTTTGTTATTGCTTCCACAGTGTAGCACTATAGTCAATTTCTTTTAGCGATGCAGATTTGCACCGACTCGCAGTGGTGCCCTTTTAGCTCGGAAAAGTTTCCTGATCGCTGATTGGTTGGACGAGATAATTCTAACCAATCAGCGATCAGGAAACTTTTCCGAGCTAAAAGGGCACCGCTGCGAGTCGGTGCAAATCTGCATCGATAAAAGAAATGGACTATAGTGTGATTTTAGTGAGTGATGTTTCTTAGTTTGGCATCCATAGTATAGCGCAAGTGTGGCTTCAGTGAGTGATGTTTCTCTGTTGAAATCTAAGGTATAGCGCTAGTCTGACTCACTTTAGTGAGTATTGTTATTCGGTTTTCCATTACATATCATTAATCATACCCGTCTTGGCATATTGAGTTAAGGTGCTGTCATTGACAAATGCTATGAAAGGCCATTGTATGTTAAAACATCAGTCGGTCCTCAAATTTTCGTGCGCTAAGGATGTACTGATAAGCAAGGTACAGTTGGACAGAGGAATTTCTGGTACATTTCGCTTTGAAGTGCACTCAGCCACACCTGTACTGCCGGGTGAGTTCCTGTGTATTAGTCTCGGCCCAACACCTCGGCCTTCTCTCTTTACACTATCTGGTTACTCGCTGCAAAGTATGGGTGTGAGAAGGTGCAATTTCTGAGAGCGATGTGTGCCAGGAATTCCTGTGTCCAGCTGTACATGGCTGAGGTTAGTGTTTCGAGAAGGTATTTTGAAAGTTCTCATAATTCATTTAAATTCAGTGAGCCTACGATACATATTGGGAAAATTCCTTTCTGTATTCTATTCTTCGAAGTGTGGCACTAAAATTCTATGAAGACGGTGTCAGATTTACCATTTTATTATCTACATTATTTTTTATTTTCTTATTTTTATTGGTTTTCTTTCTGTGATAACATACGAGACTTATGGTTCGCTGTATTTGTTCTTAAATTAATGGGTTTTATGGCTTGTTTAATACGCATGTCTAATGTGAAGATACAATAAAACTTGATTGGTAACAATCTGCTTGCGGTCATCTGACCTTTTTGCGACTGCGAATTAAGGTTGCCACCATTAAACATCTGACCTTTTCGCGACCGCAAATTAAGGTTGCCACCATTAAACATCTGACCTTTTTGCGACCGCAAATTAAGGTTGCCACCATTAAACATCTGACCTTTTCGTGACCACAAATTAAGGTTGCCACCATTAAACATCTGACCTTTTCGTGACCGCGAATTAAGGTTGCCACCATTAAACATCTGACCTTTTCGTGACCGCGAATTAAGGTTGCCACCATTAAACATCTGACCTTTTCCTGACCGCGAATTAAGGTTGCCACCATTAAACATCTGACCTTTTCGCGACCGCAAATTAAGGTTGCCACCATTAAACATCTGACCTTTTCGCGACAGCGAATTAAGGTTGCCACCATTAAACATCTAACCTTTTCGCGACCGCGAATTAAGGTTGCCACCATTAAACATCTGACCTTTTCGCGACCCGGCGAATTAAGGTTGCCAGCATTAACTCCGTTGCACAAGTCATTATCATATCACATTTCTATTATCTCGAACTAAATCTAGTTTCACTCTTTAAATTCTGTGGTTTATATATTCTATTGGTCGAAGCACTTGGAACACCTATTCTTGTATCTTTTTATTTAGTTTTCCCACATCATGAAAAAATTTTCACCTTCCTTTTTTTTTTTTAATCATCCCACTTTAATTTACTAATGTCAGTGTTTCATATATTTTCAGCGTTTTGTCTAGAATCATTTACGATTTCTTGATTTCTTGGAGGCGATTGTCTGCTGTTTTATACATTTAGCGTTTCATTTATTAATGTTTTTTTTTTCTCATACTTCTCGTCAATGTAACTCTTACCATTTATAGATTTCATTTTATCTTATTTCCCATGTAGCTCTTACCATATGTAGATTTTCTGTTATATTTCTATTAGTTTTCGAAAATTTTACTGACTTTTGAATAGTTACAATCTGTTAAATGTTTCCTGCAATATTGATTTCATTTTTTATAAATCAGTTGAAGTTATATGTCTTGTTTATTCTTGCTTATCTTTTTTCTAGTATCTCTCTCTCTCTCTCTCTCTCTCTCTCTCTCTCTCTCTCTCTCTCTCTCTCTCTCTCTCTCTCTCTCTCTCTCTCTCTCTACCTACCAAAGTTCAAATGGAGTCTGCGGATGGACTAAAAAGTCTCTGAGACATCCAAAATCCTTGTAACTCCTTGTAACTCTCTCTCCCTCCCTCTCTCCCTCTCCCAAAGACCAAATGTAGTCTCCCCGGGTAGACTAGAAAGTCTCTGAGACATCCAAAATCCTTGTAACTCCTTGTAACTTTCTCTCTCCCTCTCTCCAAGAGCAAATGTAGTCTCCGCGGGTGGACTAGAAAGTCTCTGAGACATCCAAAATCCTTGTAACTCTCTCTCCATCTCTCTCCCAAAGAGGAAATGGAGTCCCTGTGGATAGACTAAAAGTCTCTGAAACATCCCAAAATCCTCGTAACACTCTCTCTCTCTCTCTCTCTCTCTCTCTCTCTCTCTCTCTCTCTCTCTCTCTCTCTCTCTCTCAAAGAGCAAATGTAGTCTCCGCGGGTGGGCTAAAAAGTTTCTTGAGACATCCAAAATCCTTGTAACTCTCTCTCTCTCTCTCTCTCTCTCTCTCTCTCTCTCTCATCTCCTCTCTCTCTCTCTCTCTCTCTCTGTATGGCTGTCGGTCTGTCTACGTATAGTTTGGTTTTTAAATATTGTGTTTGAATGCAAATTGCATGTCTTATTTTAACCCGGGATTTAATTGAAGGCTTGCAGTTCCTTGTTATATGTTCTATCTCATTTACCTATAATGTAAATCGCCTGTCATTCCTGATATTCACTGTCCCTTTTAGCACATTCTTAAACGGAAATTCTATTTCCGTCATTTTCAATTATCAAATGGGTCGCTCGAGTCGCACCCCGAGGCCCAAAATTCCCGTCTGTTCTAACCCAAAATCCAACGACAGATTTATTACTCTGTTGTTCCTCTCTGTCAATATTCGTCATAATCTGATAGGAAACTGAATCTCACTTTCTCTTCTTCCGTGTGTCTGTCTCAACCAAAACAATGGGAAGACCTCACCTCACCTGATGGTAAGTTGTTGGTCGTCAGCCATTTTTGTGCTTCGCTGGTCCTTGGCCTTGAGGGAAAAAGAGACAGAAGAAAAAAGACTGAAAGAGCAAACGCGAGTGAAGGAGGAGGAGGAGGAGGAGGAGGAGGGGGCTGGTCTTGAACTGAAAGTTTGGAACCGTGGGGAGAAGGGGAAAGGTGGGAGGGGGGTTTTAAAGGCAGACGAGGCACTGAAAGGAGGGAAATACAAAGGAAAAAATACGAGTTGTATGCGTGCGTGTTATTTACAAAGGAAACCTTGGAAGAGACCGAACGGAGACCAAACAGAGACCAAGAAAGGGACCTCACAATCCTAACGTCGACCGCCTGCCGTGTTTTCTTTGTTTTCAGCCCGTGCTTGTTTCTTTGTTCTGTTTATGTTCTTGTGTTTGAGTAACGAGTGGAAAGCTAACATCAGCTTTTGGCGCTGCCGGGCTGAGAAAAGGGAGAGAGAGAGAGAGAGAGAGAGAGAGAGAGAGAGAGAGAGAGAGAGAGAGAGAGAGAGAGAGAGAGGAGTGCAGATGAAAAGGCCAATTAAAAGACTGGCAAAGAACATCTTTGTAACGGGTGGCTTTAGAAAGTTCTGTTCCCGGAAGATCGGAGGGATAAGTGCACACTATTTTAGGAACGCACTTTGATAAGTACACATTTTTTTAAACTTAGGCTCTTTTAAGTAAGTTTGCTCTGAAATATGAAAGAGGGCTTCCCTTTACACTTGCGTAGTTTCTGGCTGCAGATGTGAATTATTTTTTTCTACAAAGTTCAGTGATCGTTTTGCTTCACTTCTTCCAAACCAGAGGACTTATCTGTGAAGGTTGTTTTGTTTCACTTTTTCCAAACCAGAGTATTCTTACCTGTGAGGGCCATCACGCTATCAGTTGTGTCACGAGAAAAAGTTTCATAGACTCATAGTCATAGTTGTGAATTTTAACTTTGTCCTTAATTTTTATATGATTGACAGAACTTATTTTAGAGTACGAGGTTAACTACTGCGCTGTAATTTTCTATTGACTACTAACCTCTTGGTGATGGGAGAAGAGAGACTTCAGCTATGGTAAGCAGCTCTCTTTGGAGAAGGGCACTCCAAAACCATTGTATTCTTGTTATGAATAGTGTCAAAGCCTCTGCTCCATGGTCTTCCACTGTCTTGGGTCAGAGTTCTCTTGCTTGAAGGTACACTCAGGCACACTATTCTTTCTGTCTCCTACACACAGACTTATTATATTAATAATAATGATAAGAATAGGGAAGTGGGGAATATGGGGAAAGGTAGAGTACCCCTGGATACAATCCAGTTTATAGCTCAAAGGCAGGTACTCGGAATGGGTAAGATACAGGAAAAAGGGAGAAGAATAAAAGAGAGGGGCAGACCCTCTTGCGATATTAGGGAATTGGTATTATTATCTGTCTCCTTATTTCTTGTTTTCATTGAGTTATTTTCCCTGTTTAAACTCATGGGCTTATAACATCCTGCTTTTCCAGTAAAGGTTGTAGCTTAGGTAGTATAATGATGATAATGATAACTACTTTATCTTAATATTAAACGAACTCGAGCAAGAAAGGTATGCGATGATTGTTGTTTTGCTTGGCAATCGAAAGGTATTGGAGCGAGTTCACCTGAACCAATTGCAGCCCTTTGGTGTCAGTAGTGAGGACTTCTGATCAAAATCCATCAATAGAATATTTTTTTAGAGCCAGCTTCCTAATTCATTAAAATTTCTTGGTTTATTTGGTCTTTTCCATAATGCACGTCCATTTTAGTATGCACATCTGAATAGGGTGTCCATTTCATCAAGTTTCCAATCCTACACTCTTCATTGCACTAATATCCTCCATTCTCTCCACAAGAACAGACCATCTCAAATCATTAATCAATTTTCTACAGCTTCTACGTAATTTTTTTTATTCTGATTGAACATCAACATTTCACTGCCCTAAAGGACAGTTGGCTTAACGTCCCTTTTAATCATTCAAACAGCACAGTAGACTCCACAGACACTGAGCATTTATCCCAATCTTTGCTTGGCAGCGGTTCGTCTCCTCAGCTCCTCTTCCGTCTTTTGTACTATCATTCGATTATTCATATTATTTGTTTCCATTTACTTTCGTTACTCCTGTTATTCATCTTTCCTAGTCAGTGCTGTCTCATTCCATTACTCTGTACCTTCATCTACTCTCCTCTACTCTCTTTGAACATAACCATTGCATCATCCATAGAATATTTATGCAGTCCCCGATGCATAACACACATATAAACAATACACACACACACACACACACACACACACTTCTTTTCTCAAGGGGTTAACTACTGCACTGTAATTGTTCAGTTG
>NC_090744.1:27964951-27967451 GCF_036898095.1 Palaemon carinicauda
CCTCCACACTTCACATCCTATCATCCCCATCTTCCTTACACATCCTGATTCTTCTATTCTTTAACGTTCCTCTTTTACTATCCTCCCATAGTCATCTGTATACACTTCCAGATACCTATATAATCTTTTTTCTTTCCCTTCAGTATCAGCATTTATAAATATCTTCCTGGTTTCCCTCTGGCCCTGTTTCCTCAGCCTTGCTCATATTTTCTCTCAATTATGTAAATATTCAAGCGCAATCAAACTCTTGATAGTTTCTGCATTTTTTCTACTCTATCGCCAATCACTTCACTACTGAATCATCTATAAATATCAACAATACTATTCTACTTTAAAGGTTTAAAGGCCGCTCATGAATTACAGAGGCAAGGGACAGTGACATTGCCCTTTCAAGCATGGCATTACCCTATTAAGCAGGATAATGCCCTATCAAGCCGGATAATTCCCTATCAAGAAGGACATTACCCTATCAAGCAGGACATTGCCCTATCAAGCAGGACAATGCCCTATCAAGCAGGACATTACCCTATCAAGCAGGACAATGCCCTATCAAGCAGGATAATGCCCTATCAAGCAGGACATTACCCTATCAAGCACGACAATGCCCTATCAAGCAAGATAATGCCCTATCAAGCAGGATAATGCCCTATCAAGCAGGATAATGCCCTATCAAGCAGGACATTACCCTGTTAAGCAGGACAATGCCCTATCAAGAAGGATAATACCCTATCAAGCAGGACAATGCCCTATCAAGCAGGACAATGCCCTATCAAGCAGGATAATACCCTAGAGACTGACCATATATACATATGATCAGCGACCAAGCCACCCCCTCTCCACCCAAGCTAGGACCAAGGAGGGCCAGGCAATGACTACTGATGACTCAACAGATAGACCTATAGGCTCCCCCAAACACCCATTCTTGGCTCTCAAGGATGGTGAAGTTGCAAAGACCAACTGTTGAGGTTGCAGCGACGAAAGGAACTAACGAGTTTGAGCGAGACTCGAACTCCAGTCTGGCGTTCACCAGTCAGGGACGTTACCCATTCACCATTCTATCCTGAAAGATGTGTAATAACAATGGAGACATTGCACACTTTTTAAAGGTCCACTTAACCACTAAATCTGGTCATTATCCCATCTTTATTTTTATCACAACTTTCTTCCGTCTTGAAAATTATCTACTACTATCAACATTTTATCTTCTATAATTTCCATGACCCTCTATATTTTCTCTATTTATTGTGTCTTCAACTTTTTTTTCGTGCCACATACAGCAAGGTTTTGATATTACTCTTCTTTTTTTTTTTTTCAATAAACATACACTTGTGTAAACCCGTATATCTTTCCTGCCCATCTTTCTTTCATCTGTGGCAATTCCTTAAATCATAATATTTTCGCTCGTTTGTCAGAAAAAGAAATTAGATATAAGTTACTTGTTAGTCCATGAAAAAAATTTAGTCCTGAATTGAATACTAGGAATTAATGTTTCTAGATGATGCTGTTTCCTTGTTTATTAATTGTTCATCTCGGTTTGATGGGCTTTTCCAATTGTTGTTTAATTTATGTTTCTTTTATATTTTAATCATTACTGCTGAATCGTTACTACCCTGTAAAAAAGATTAGCTTGGGTAAAATGAGATCAGAGTGTGTAAAGATAAGAGGTTTGATCATGTAGTGAGAATGAGGAAAATGTAGGTGAAAAGTGTGTTTGATTCTAATTTATTAGAAAGAAGGTTGAGAAAATAGAAAAATTGCTGGAAGTAAAGGGTTTTACTAACCAGAAAGCACAAAACTACTGCCAAGTAGAAGCTGAACGGCAGTAGAGAGAGAGAGAGAGAGAGAGAGAGAGAGAGAGAGAGAGAGAGAGAGAGAGAGGAGAGAGAGAGGAGAGAGAGAGAGAGGAGGGGGGGGGGGTTCGAAGTGATGCTGATGATCCCTCAGTGTTGTACAAATAATAATTAGGAAGTTTTACACCCATTCAGTTGTTGAATTATGAAGTGGCAGTGACTGTTGTTATTTCTATATAGCCTCGATGTTGTATATGGGAGAGACTAATATCTATATCTATCTATCTAATGTATGCATATAAATGTCACGATCCTTGATGTATCTCAGCTCAATCACTGGAGAGAGAGAGAGAGAGAGAGAGAGAGAGAGAGAGAGAGAGAGAGAGAGAGAGAGAGAGAATTCTTCTACCGGCTAGATATGCCACACAGTCACCAAACCCAAAACTCAAAAGTGTAATTTTTTCCAAAAAGACGCATTTAAAAACAGACAATGTAGTGCAATGATTAAAAAAAACGTCTCGCCCGACTGATTCGGACGTAAGCCATTATGAACCTTGCGGTGCCCTGTCATACGCGTAATTTTAACTCTTTCTTTATGCAGTCTGCAGGCGTCATTTTAACGATTCGCTATTAAAATGACACTAATAGGCCGGGGGGCTTTGCACAGGGGCGCCCCAAGGCTTGATTTGCCTTGCGCGTCGCCAAGGGTA
>NC_090744.1:27992451-27994951 GCF_036898095.1 Palaemon carinicauda
CCTCAAAACTCATCAAAACATTTGTCTTTTCATTGTTTTTTTTTTTCACAACAGATATTTAAAGAGATCCATTTTAAGTCAATATCTCACCTCAAATTTTGATTTTTTTTTTTTTTTGTGGGTGGAAGGATATTTCTTCTACGAGGCACATGTATTCAATATATTGAACTGGCGATACATCTTCAAAGCTCAATGACCTCTTTCGCGACTGATGTTTAAAACCAATCAATTCCTGATAAATTTCTGCAGTCGCTCGAAAATCAAAGTTGATTTTCTTGCTTGTTGGGTTTGAATTAAACTATTTTTTTTTCTTGCTTAGGATATTAGATATAGGTAACTCGGCTAAAAGGACACCGAAATGATTCTGGAATTATAGTATGAATGTTTTAATTGACCGATTGTTTTATAAGAGCTACAACGTTTCACTTGTCTAGCCTGCGTCTCTCTTTCTCACACACGTTTATATATATATATATATATATATATATATATATATATATATATATATATATATATATATATATATATATATATATATATATGTATATATATATATATATGTGTGTGTGTGTATATACATATGTATATATATGTGTATATATATGTATATGTGTGTGTACGTATATATATATATATATATATATATATATATATATATATATATATATATGTGTGTGTGTGTGTGTGTGTGTGTATATATGTATATATATATATATATATTTGTGTGTATATATATGTGTGTGTACGTATATATATATATATATATATATGTATATATATATGTATATATATATTTGTGTGTATATGTATGTGTGTACGTATATATATATATATATATATATATATATATATACTGTATATGTATGTTTATATATATAAATTCTTTTCTTAAGTATGATCATTGTCATTACTCATATATGAAATAACTTATTGTCCTTTTATGGGATACATGAAAATTTAGTAGTATTGTCAAAGAATAACTTTTAGATTGTTGATTAATTTATTCCTGAAATTATATTCGTAATCACCCTAAATTGTGGGTTTTCCCAATTTTAAACAATCTAAATTTTCGCAAATGTACAAAATTTTTGGCTACGTTAACTTCCGAAATTCTGTCTTTTGCTTCCGTCAATATGGGATTTTTTCCTTATTCTTCCATGATTTTAATTTTTTTATTAAAGTCTCTATTATTTTTTCATAAGCCGAAAGGGTTTACAATCAGTACTGATGTATATTTCTTGTATATTTCTTGAACTAAATTTTTGATGTAATTTGGCAGTTTGTGATTCGCATGACGGTGTGTGTGTGTGTGTGGGTTTTTTTTTTTTTTTTTTTTTTTTTTTTTTTTTTTTTTTTTTTTTTTTTTGTTAGAGAAGCCGAGGAAGATTAATGAAGGAGGAAGTTTGATGGATAGGGGAGATTTAAGGATAGGAAGATTTAAGGATAGGAGGAAGATTTAATGATAGGAAAAAGACTTAAGGATAAGAAAAAATAGGAATATTTAAGGATAGGAAAAAGACTTAAGGATAGGAAAAAGACTTAAGGATAGGAGGATTTAAGGATAGAAGGATGATTTAACAATATGGGAGAAATATAAGGATGGGAGAAGATGTAAGGGTTAGGGGAGGGTTGAAGGATAGGAGAAAGATTTAAGGATAGGAAAAGACTTAAGGATAGGAGGATTTAAGGATAGAAGGAAGATTTAAGAATATGGGGGAAATATAAGGATGGGAGGAAGATGTAAGGGTTAGGGGAAGGTTGAAGGATAGGAGAAAGATTTAAGGATAGGAAAAGACTTAAGGATAGGAGGATTTAAGGATAGAAGGAAGATTTAAGAATATGGGGGAAATATAAGGATGGGAGGAAGATGTAAGGGTTAGGGGAAGGTTGAAGGATAGGAGAAAGATTTAAGGATAGGAAAAGACTTAAGGATAGGAGGATTTAAGGATAGAAGGAAGATTTAAGAATATGGGGGAAATATAAGGATGGGAGGAAGATGTAAGGGTTAGGGGAAGGTTGAAGGATAGGAGAAAGATTTAAGGATAGGAAAAAGACTTGAGGACAGGTGGATTTAAGGATAGAAGGAAGATTTAAGAAAATGGGGAAATATAAGGATGGGAGGAAGATGTAAGGGTTAGGGGAAGTTTGAAGGATAGGAGAAAGATTTAAGGATAGAAGGAAGATTTAAGAATATGGGGGAAATATAAGGATGGGAGGAAGATAAAAGGGTTAGGGTAAGGTTGAAGGATAGGAGAAAGATTTAAGGATAGGAGGAAGATTTAAGGATAGGAGAAGATTTAAGGATAGGAGGAAGATTAAGGGTAGAGGAACACGTAAGGATATGGAAAAGATGTAATGATGGGAAAAAATTGAAGGATAGGAGGAAGATATAAGGCGAGGAGGAAGTGGGAAGATTCAAGGATACGAAGAATAAAGAGAGAGAGAGAGAAGAGAGAGAGAGAGAGAGAGGAGAGAGAGGAGAGAGAGAGAGGAGGAGAGA
>NC_090744.1:27999951-28012451 GCF_036898095.1 Palaemon carinicauda
CTCTCTCTCTCTCTCTCTCTCTCTCTCTCTCTGTTCTTATGATAAATGATTTAAGGTAAAATAATTTCCTTTGGTATAAAACAATTTTAAAATTGAAATATTACACAGGTCACAGTTTCCTCTTTCATTTAATTATTTTAATTATTTCATATGTGAAATTATTTATTCACTAGCTTCTTCCAAACGATTATGTATTTTGTATATTTTCTTCATCGCCCAATTGATATTTCCTTAGATATTTTGCTTTTCATCTCTTTGTTGCGTAAATATTCGTTTTGGTTGTTCCTTACATGTTATTCTTCCTTTTTATATTATTCGCTATTTTTCCTTCATGTATTTCGTTTTCTTTATTTGATAGCTTATTTAGGTTTGTTAGTGAAATTATTGTTTAATCAAACTGTATTCTATAGTCTTTTGTAATTTCGTTTTGACATCTCTATTCTGAAGATAATGGATATCCTTATATACTCATTACATGTAAGAAAAATGTTTTTGAGTGTAAGTGCCGCAACCCCATCTCATAAAACCTCATACATCATTATTTTAAGGAAACATTACATGTAAGAAAGTAAATCATAGTGTAAGGCTCGCAGCCCCATCTCGGAAAACCTCGCACATCATTATTTTAAGAAACCATTACATGTAAGAAAAATGTATTTTGAGTGTAAGGCTCGCAGCCCCATCTCATAAAACCTCATACATCATTATTTAAAGAAACCATAACATGTAAAAAAAAATGTATTTGAGTGTAAGGCTCGCAACCCTATCTCATAAAACCTCATACATCATTATTTTAAGAAATCATTACATGGAAGAAAAATGTATTTGAGTGTGAGGCTCGCAGCCCCATCTTGGAAAACCTCGCACATCATTGTTTAAAGAAACCATAACATGTAAGAAAAATTTATTTGAGTGTAAGGCTCGCAGCCCCAATCTCATAAAACCTCATACATCATTATTTTAAGAAAACATTACATGTAAGAAAAGTAAATCAGAGTGTAAGGCTGGCAGCCCCATCTCGGAAAACCTCGCATATCATTATTTTAAGGAACCATCGGAACCAATTTTGAACGACAATGGGTCACAATGAGCTCCGAGGAAGGACCACCAAAAGCGTGTGCAAAATATATTGGGACCTTTCTCACGAATATTCTCGTGTTCTGACATTTGATTTGAGTCATCGGGTGACAAGGGAAATTCCGCTAATTTCGTCACTCGATCGCCCGGGGCCCGTCACAATGGATGAAATTTATTAGTCGCTCAATTTATTGAAGTCTGCTGGCAAGTTTCGGAGCTTTTTTATATGTATTAGGTTGCTAGCATCGTCTCTATACCCCCAGCACATGGTGGTTGTTGTTGTTGTTGTTGTTGTTGTTGTTATTATTATGAATTTATCAGTTGTTCAATTTATTGACGTCTGCTGCAAGTTTCGGAGCTTTTTTATTCGTATTAGGGTGCTAACATCGTCTCTATACCCCAACACATGGTTGTTTTTGTTGTTGTTGTTGTTGTTGTTTGTTGTTGTTATGAATTTCTTAGTTAGTCAATTTATTGAAGTCTGCTGCAAGTTTCGGAGCTTTTTTTATATGTATTAGGTTGCTAACATCGCCTCCATACCCCTATACATGGTTGTTGTTGTTGTTATTATTATTATTATTATTATTATTATTATTATTATTATTATTATTATTATTATTATTACTTGGAGCCGAGGTTTCATAGGGAGTCTGGACGACAAGCATTCATTTTGTAGTGCATCTCGTCTTTATAATAAACTTCCTACTAATGTTAAATCAGCTGAGACTGTGAGCATCTTCAAGATGAGGTTAAAAACGCACATCTTCAATGGAGAATGCATTGATCAAAGAAAACTTTGTACTGTAGAAGTTTTGCTTGAAGAGCTGCCATGTCGTGGCTGAAAGCCCCCTGAAGCCTTCACTAAAGTAACTCGAGTAAACTACAACCCTAGTTGGAAAAGCAGGATGCTATAAGCCCAGGGGCTTATATTATTGATGAAGATTAATTTCTGGTTTGATATCCATGTCTGAACTTGACTTATCGGGAGAACATGGTAGTTCGGTGGTTTTCAATTGGTGGTCCGCGGTGACTTTTTTCGGGTGGTCCACTTGTTGAAGATTTGCATTGAAAACGGTAAGTGTCTGACAATGTTTATTCCAGGATTTTTACCGTTTTAAAGCCGATATATTAACGTAAAGGAGTGATATCACGAAAGCCGGATATATTAACGTAAAGGAGTGATATCACGAAAGCCGGATATATTAACGTAAAGGAGTGATATCACGAAAGCCGGATATATTAACGTAAAGGAGTGATATCACGAAAACCGGATATATTAACGTAAAGGAGTGATATCACGAAAACCGGATATATTAACGTAAAGGATTGATATTACGGTTAAACAGCCTGTGAAAGATAATAACAAATTAAGGTAAAATTCGGTCGTCTGTATTTTACTGAAATGCGGCTGATAGCAGTATATTTTTACCCATAATTTACGATTAAAATTACGGTTTTTTTAACAGTATATATTTGGTAATAAACTGGTAATACAGTAGGCTCATATAATTTATTGAATATGCGGCAAGATGATAATTAATTAGCCATTCATTTTCGTATAATATTCCTCTAGTAGTAGCTACTAAGTAGTTGCATTTCGATTTACTAAGTTTTAAATTTATTCGTACTCAAATAGAATGATGTCATGCTTAATTATGTTGGTGGTTCATGGCATGAAACGAGTTAAGATCTAATGTGTTAGTGACTGTGTTACTACCTAATTCCTAGCAATTGGAGTCCGATGGGGGTGTAAACTAAATAAAAAGCCCTAAAAGTAAAAAAAAAAAAAGGTGGGGGGAAGTGATGCCTGACCGCCCCGCCCCCCCTTCCCTGGAGTGTTAAAAAATAAGTTTACCAATATAACCATTGGCTTAGCGGAGCTTATTAGCCAAAACACTGTAATCAGATGTACCACAATATCTTTAATACTCATTAAAAGCCGCTCATAAATGGCAGAGGCAAGGGACAGTGACGTTGCCCCATCGAGCAGGACAATGCCCTAGAGACTGACCATATTGCATATGATCAGTGCCCAAGACCCCTCTCCACCCAAGCTAGGACCAAGGAGGGCCAGGCAATGGCTGCTGATAACTCAGCAGATAGACCTATAGGCTCCCCACAAACCCCCCCCCCCCCATCCTTAGCTCACAAGGATTATGAGGTTGCAGCGACCAAAGGAACTAACGAGCTTGAGCGGGTCTCCAACCCCATTTCTGGCAATCACCAGGCAAGAATATTTAGGTTTTCTATATTAAAAATACTAAAAAGTAATGCTATCAAATTAAGAAATTGAATGGTTTATGACTAAAAATCGCCCTGTGTTGTACTGATTTGATGAAAAGTATTAAAATCTTTATATTTTACTGACATAGATAACTAACATTTACATAGCTGGTGATACTGAACTGTCAGAGATCCTTCTAGCGATCAGGCTTTATATAATTTGTACGTTCCTGAAAATCTACAGATTCAGAAGCTAAGCTAAGCTACACGAAACGTTCTTTTAAGCTACACAAAGTTCGAACATCTTCCAATAGGTGTGAACTGCAAAGTATGATAGATTTAAGAAAAACTAGGTTATAATCTATAAAAAAACTTTTAGAAACTAGAAAAAGCACTCTGAGAGTGCTGACCTCCGCCAATGCAGGTTATTTCTCGAGACCAGCTTGCCTTTCCAATTTAGACCGTAACGTATTTGAAGTCTGTGTGACAACCATGTACTAACTTGGGGTTAAGGTTAAGGATAATTCGGTCCACTTTTTGCTCGACCTTGACCTTGACGTTTGACCTAAGACTTTCAAAATTGACTCACTTCCACGTCTCAACAAGGGACAGTTAATCCTAAAGTTTTCACTATTTTCTGAGTAAAATTGTGACCAGGAGGTCGTTCAAAAACAAACAAACAGAGGCGAAAATATAACCTCCTCCCAACTCGTTGGCGATGGTAGGAAAGCATTTGAAAATCCTGAGGCTGAACTGTTCAAAAGAATTGAGCGTGATGTAAACGGCCACATGAAAACTTTTGAATACCTAGGGAACGAAATGCTTAATTATTGGAAACAAATGTTACCTGAATTCTGAAATGAACCCCAAATAAAGGAGTTACTGATAGAACAGTTGAATTGCTATTTGAACCCTTATCTGTCAGTAACAAGAAGTAGGCTAATCTCTAACTAGTCCTTACCTTCGTTTATACTATAGTCCATTTCTTTTAGGGATTCATATTTGCACCGACTCGCAACGGTGCCCTTTTAGCTCGGAAAAGTTTCTGGTCGCTGATTGGTTAGAATTATCTTGTCCAACCAATGAGCGATCAGGAAACTTTTCCGAGCTAAAAGGGCACCGCTGCGAGTCTGTGCAAATATGACTCGCTAAAAGAAATGGACTTTAAACGATTAATTTTTCGATATAGTTTCATTTCACTTATTATCCCTGGTTCAAAGAAAATAAAGAATAATAGTAATAAAAGGAAAACCTAGACCATTAAATATATAACAGACGAATGGATATTGTTCCAAAGCCTGTCAGTGCATAAAGTGAAACGACTATTAATTACTTTTACTTTATATTCTACTTTTGTTGAGGTCCAATGGCTGGTTTCCTTGCTTTGTCTTAAGTATTTTGACATCGTTAGATATGAGCCATTTGTTTATCAACATGAAATCAATTAGGAAGTTATAAAGAATAAATTCCATCTTAGTTAAAATTTGCCTAGATTTTATCAAAATAAGTTCTTGTTTTGAATTACGTACAAAAAAGGTAAATTGTAATTGAATTTCACTAATTACGAATTAAGTTTTTGAATATTTCTTTGACACACACATACACATTTTCGAAACTTTTTTCAACAATATTTAGAAAGAAAGAGAGAGAGAGAGAGAGAGAGAGAGAGAGAGAGAGAGAGAGAGAGAGAGAGGAGAGAGAGAGAGAGAGAGAGAGAGATTGGGACTATGAGGTTAACGGAAAGGATACTCAATAGTATTGCCAACGAACGGGGAAGAAGAGAAGAGACGAAACTGAGGTAAAGGGTTGGAATGGAGAGATACGTGGAGAGGTAAAAGGTAAGGGGAGGGGGTTTGCTTGTAGTTGGCGTTAGGGGGCTGGGGGTTAAGGGGGGGTCTTGAGGGGGTTGTTTCAGTAGAAATGTCACTATCGACCTAAGGTGTTGATGAGTTTGACGAGTCTGTCATTAAAAAGCCATTAGGAATTTAATTACCCTTTGCAGGCCGAGGTGGCTCTGGAAGGGGGGCAGGGGGACCCTTAACGCCCTCCCCGCCCCCCATGTCCTGCATCCGAAGAGAAATCAAACGCATTTTTCATCGATCCTTCTCAAAACTGGCTGGCAATACCTCCAGACATGCTTTTGATAGATTCGGCGACAAATGCCCGTAAATCCAAACTCCTTTACTTTTCCAACAGTTTTTTTTTTTTTTTTTTTTAGTTTTTTTTTTATCTTCGAAGAACGTCGCGTCTCGCGTTTCGAATGAGAGGGAGCGATACAATAAAATGAGATTAAAAAAAAGTCAATTTCTATTAAACGAGGACACGGCAAGAAAGAAATCATTTAAGAATGCTTTCTCTCTCTCTCTCTCTCTCTCTCTCTCTCTCTCTCTCTCTCTCTCTCTCTCTCTCTCTCTCTCTCTCTCTCTCTCTAAAAATATTGTTGTAAAGAAGTTTCGAAAATGATTCAAGGCAGCTTTTCCTTCTAGGTTGTTTGTTAAACGCGATAAGAGAGATGAGAGAAAAGATGTTATTGGATTACCAGGTAATTTGCTGGTGTGTCATCAGATCATCTAGTCATTTTCACATGAATTCTCGAGTAATTTTCCCTATGAGTATTACTCGAATCATCAGGGGAATTCATAATTTTCGTAGTATCATAGCTTCACAAAAGCTGACTTATCAACCATCACTTAACATATACAAAAACAACAACAACAACAACAACAAATGCAGTCTTTTCTAGACCACTGTGGGACAAAGACATTAGACACATCTTAGTCAAGTTTGGTGTTTGTTCATTTTCTACACTACGTTTTCTACTGCGGTTTCGTTTTTTTTTTTTTTTTGGGGGGGGGGACTTTAGTCGGATCGCTCACTGGAAACCAACCTAGTATGGGTGGCCCTGACTAGTACAGCTTTGCTGCTCGTGGCGAAAACGTTAAGGTATTCCCCTCAAAATAGGAGTTAACATAGATAGATGATTTAATAAATTTTCAAGTAGTTTCATATAAAGACATTTGCGTTGTCAGATTTTAAAGAAATTTTCACACGATATGAGGAAGTATTTAGTTAGCAGGTAATTTTTAATCACACATTAATGATCAAATCGTCAGATTAATTTCATTTACAGGTCGTGGTAATGAATTATGTGATAAGTTCAACACGAGAGACAAATTTTTAATTAACTGATTTTCTATGAGACTGGAAATGTTGATACTTTTTAAAGTGATTGTCAAAGTGTGAGTTGAAAGTTTTTAACAATAAAGACACACAGAACAATTTCATATGATTAATAAAAAATTTTCGTAAGAACTAAGCATCTTAATTTTCTTATGACTTCCATTTCTAAAGATTGCAAAATATTAGAAAATGTAAATTATCAGATTTTTATTGTTTATATCGGAGAAAGTATAATTTTTCAGATTTTCTATAGAATGTTGAACACAGTCCAAACTTTTCAAATTTGACTGAAGTTAGAATTTTTAGTTTAGATTAGTTGTAAGCTGTTGAAATAGTTTTTTTTGTATATATATTCTTGGATAGTGTAGTCATTAAAATTTATTTTTAAACGGTTGTATATATATTCTTAGATAGTGTAGTCATTAAGATTTATTTTTAAACGGTTGTATTATATATTCTTGGATAGTGTAGTCATTAAGATTTATTTTTAAACGGTTGTATTATATATTCTTGGATAGTGTAGTCATTTATTTTTAAACGGTTGTATTATATATTCTTGGATAGTGTAGTCATTAAAATTTATTTTTAAACGGTTGTAATTCATTAAATTCACAATATTCCACAGCTTGTGAAATTTGATGAAATTCCAATAATTCTGAAGACCTGTTTCTCGGCTGTATTTTTCGGGACCCTTATAGAAAGTTTGCTGAGAATTCTGCTTCATACAACTAGCTTCGCCTATCTTTTATTCAGCGATGTTTTCATTTCCGTCGGACTCTTTATATGCAAAGTTGGGTTAGATTTCTTTTGCTTAAGGGTATACTCGGGCACACTATTCTATTGTATCGGTTCCCTTATTTCCTTTTCTCACTGGGCTATTTTGCCGGTTGGAGCCCCTGTGCTTATAGCATCCTGCTTTCTAACTAGGGTTGTAGTTTAGCTGGTAATAATACCACTGCTATTATCAGCAACAACAATGATAATAATTGTAATAATATCACTGCTATTAGTAGCTACACCAATGATAATAATTGTAATAATACCACTGTTATTATCAGCAACAACAATGATAATTGTAATAATAATAATGGCCAGTTAAGGGGTTGTTGACGACGTAACATCTGGTTCTTTCACGTCCAGTGGCACTCCTCAAGGGTCAAATCTCTCCTCCAGTCCTTTCTCTATCTATATTGATAAACTTTTCCAGGTAATCTCAGCTTGTATATTGATCAATCGAGTTTGACCCATTTTCTTGTGTTGTTTGCATCACATGAGATATTTCTCAAGTGAAGGAAGTGTGACACAATTTCAGCCATAAAACTTTTTCTGCAGAATGAGGTCTTCTTAACAAGCAAACAAATTTGTTTTGTACGCTTTTTGATAGTTCCTCTGTATTTAAGATTTTTACAATTTTAAACACAGGCTTGATGAGTAAAATTCGAATTTCTATTTGTAGAATTTTTATTAGTTTTTTTTATTTTCATCTTAGATTTGATTATTGCTTCCCGAATTTATTTGTTGTCTTACCAATTTTGATTAATTTTACTATTATACTCCCCCATTATAATGATATCTAAATAAATCACTTCTCGTATTCCTGTTTTTGCCTTTGATATTTAACGTGAGGCTTCTAACACACACCCCCCCTTTTTTTTTCATCTAGTAGTTCTTTCTTTCCGTAGCGGTTCTGGTCCTATGAAAATTTATCTAGTTCGGAAGATCCGAAACTGGGTCTAGTGCTGTGACCCTTAATACATATTCACCACAAATTTTCGTATCTTCTTCCGTCCTATATATTGCTTGTTTTGAAGAAAAGTTTCTTGAGCTTAACGATATTTTTGACGTTTATATTGCCGAACGATGTCTTCATTGTCTCTTTTCCATAGGCATTATTTTAGTTATTACCCCATAACCCCTCTAATACAAGATCTTTAGAATTTGAGTTTAATGAAATATAAAAAAAAAAAAATTAGACAGTGGCTAGGTTAAGTAAAATTGGAAATCAAATCGCCTGAAATTATGTATAAGACAGGCTATATATAAGTTTAGTGAGATTGTGTTACTGTATGGACATGAGTGTTGTTATGACAATGAAACAAGATTCAACATATTTTGTAGATTTGAGGACAAAGCGCTCAGAAAAATATTGGGAAATTAAATGGCAGGACAGGAATAGTAATGAAACGCTAAAAGCGGTTACCCTAGTGCCATATGTGGATGAGGTCATGGTGAATAATAGATGGAAATGGTTTGAGGCATGCTCTTCGCACTTCCAAGAGAGATTATTTTACCAAAGTTTCAACTAGGTTCCACAAGGCCTAGAAGAATTGGAAGTCCCAGGCCTACATGGCTGAGGGCTATGAAGCGTGAAGTAGGAGAGGATGAATGGAGAAGTAGTGATTTAAGAGCTCAAGATAAAGACGACTGGCGAATTCTAACTGATGCCCTTTGCGTTAATAGGCGTAGGAGGAAATTATGTGATGATTAGTACCCTAATTATCTCAAGACGATCAGATAGAGAGAGAGAGACGAGAGAGAGAGAGAGAGATGAGAGAGAGAGAGCGTTGTATCTATTCTAATAATGATGATTGGGACTCTCACACAAATTGTAATATCAACTGTCAAAATTACCATGACTTTAATGTCATATTATGTAATCATATTATGTAATCACCATTGTGACCATTATGATAATGATTATCAGCATAATCATAATTGCTAAGCTTTTCCTGCCCATAGATATTGTTAAGATCACAATTACTATGGAAGTATTCTTCGTATTTCCAATTACAGGGATGTTGTGGCCTATTCGAAACTTCCCTGCCAGGCGATCTGTTGGGCGGGAGATCGAGTACCGCTCACGTTCGAGTCCCACTCACGCTCGAGTCCTGCTCACGCCCGAGTCCCGCTCGCGCTCGAGTCCCGCTCATGCTCGAGTCCACTAATGCTCGAGTCCCACTAATGCTCGAGTCCCGCTCACGCGAGTCCCGCTCACGCTCGAGTCCCGCTCACGCTCGAGTCCCACTCACGCTCGATAGTTTCCTGTAGTGTCTGCAACTCACTATCGTTGTAAGCTAAGGATTGAGAGGGTTTTGGGGAGGCTATAGCTCTACCTACTGAGTCATCAGCAGTCATTGCCTGGCCCTCCTGGTTCTAGCTGGGTGGAGAGGGTACTTGGGCGCTAGACAATTGCCTAGCCCTCTCTGATCCTAACTTGGGGGGAGAGCGGATTTTAGCGCTGATCGTATGTATATGTGGTTAGTCTCTAGAGCATTGTCGCTGTTCCGTGCCTCTGCCATTCAGGTGCGACCTTTAAAACCTGGCTGTAATAAACAATTCTATAAAACCTAACTGTAATGAACAATTTTACCACAAAGATCATTGGCTGTTTGAAATTCGGCAAAGAAAAGAGATCTAAAAATCCGAGAAAATATGACATCAAAGAAATCAAATTAAAAAAAAAAATCGGAATCTCTCGTCTTTCCTGACACTTTTCATTTGCAGTTTATTTTTATTTTTTCCCTTCATTGTTTTTTGATTTTGGCGTAATTCCTTTCGGGTCCTTGGCCCGGGTCATGCGGTTTAGGGGCGAAACTTGCCGCTGTGACTGATCCTATATTGGAATGGATGGGTCAGTAGCTAAACTTGATTCAATTACGGTGTAATTGGACCAAAGCCGTCAAATTGGCAAGAATGAGAAATGCTGGGTCAGCGAATATCGAATTGGGGACAGGGAAAACGGCGGAAATTGGCTCAAAATAAATTGCCCACTTTGGGGAAGGGAAAAAAATTGGCTAGCGTTATATAAGACTTATGAGATTCCTCTTCTGAAATGACCACCGCCAACGTCTCTTACCTCCTCTTTCCTTTCTTCTTCTTCTTCCTCTTCTGCTTCTTTTTCTTCTTCTTCTTCCTCTTCTGCTTCTTTTTCTTCTTCTTCTTCTAACGAAATAATACTTAAGAGATTCCTCTTCCGAAATGACCACCGCCAACGTCTCTTACCTCCTCGTTTCCTTTCTTCTTCTTCTTCTTCTTCTTCTTCTTCTAACGATATAAGGCTTAAGATATTCCTCTTACGAAATGACCACCGCCAATGTCTCTCCTCTTTCCTTTCTTCTTCTTCTTCTTCTTCCTCTTCTTCTTCTTCTTCTTCTTCTTCTTCTTCTAACGATATAAGGCTTAAGATATTCTCTTACGAAATGACCACCGCCAACGTCTCTCCTCTTTCTTTTCTTCTACTTCTTCCTCTTCTTCCTCTCTCTTCTTCTTCTTCTTCTTCTTCTTCTAACGATATAAGGCTTAAGATATTCCTCTTACGAAATGACCACCGCCAATGTCTCTCCTCTTTCCTTCTCTTCTTCTTCTTCTTCTTCTCTTCTTCTTCTTTCTTCTTCTTCTTCTTCTTCTAACGATATAAGGCTTAAGATATTCCTCTTACGAAATGACCACCGCCAACGTCTCTCCTCTTTCTTTTTCTTCTACTTCTTCCTCTTCTTCTCTTCTTCTTCTTCTTCTTCTTCTTCTTCTTCTAACGATATAAGGCTTAAGATATTCCTCTTACGAAATGACCACCGCCAATGTCTCTCCTCTTCCTTTCTTCTTCTTCTTCTTCTCTCTTCTTCTTCTCTTCTTCTTCTTCTTCTTCTAACGATATAAGGCTTAAGATATTCCTCTTACGAAATGACCACCGCCAACGTCTCTCCTCTTTCTTTTCTTCTACTTCTTCCTCTTCTTCCTCTTCTTCTCTTCTTCTTCTTCTTCTTCTTCTTCTAACGATATAAGGCTTAAGATATTCCTCTTACGAAATGACCACCGCCAATGTCCTCTCCTCTTTCCTTTCTTCTTCTTCTTCTTCTTCTTCTTCTTCTGAGTTTCGTCTTCTGAGATGACTACTGTAAACTTCTGTACCTCTTCTTTCCTCTCCTCCTCCTCGCTCCTCCTGCCTCCTCTCCTCCTCCCCACTGACTTATAGAAAAATGTGCTAAGTATTACTTCTAATGTTAGAAGTGTTTAGCTGAGAATGAATCAACTTTTACATTCCTTTTAAAGTTCGTCATTCTATTAATATAGTAAAACAAGAAAAAAAAAAACAGCAGCAATTCGGTCTACCCAACTAATTTTCTCCTTTTCATATTTCTTATAGTCTTTTTTTTTTTTTTCAATTTGGAATAATGTTGCTATTTAACGGAGTAGCTTCAAGAATAGCGCATCGGTTTTTCCTAACTGTTTCAATCACTTTGCCCGTTTTTTTTATCATATCTCGCACCTTATATTGTAGATCGGTGTTTCCAGTAACAACAGAATTATCATGCTTTTATTTTCACACTTGCATAGGGTTTTTTTTTTTTTTTTTTTACCTGCCTGGATAAATTCTACTTAAACATTTACAAAGAGTTTCGTGCAGAACGTTTGACAAATTCAGATACTATCAATGGCGTAATCCAGAATTATAAGTGTACATTTCTAATGTAATAGATATTGAATTGGAAGATTAGAGGAAAACATTGCTATATTTAAATAAACGGGAAGAACTTTTTTTTTTCTTTTTAAGGCAAAGCTGATATTATTATTATTATTATTATTATTATTATTATTATTATTATTATTATTATTATTACTTTCTAAGCTACGACCCTAGTTGGAAAAGCAGGATGCTATAAGCCCAGGGGCTCCATCAGGGAAAATAGCCCAGTGAGGAAAGGGAACAAGGAAAAAATGAAATATTCTAAGAACAGTAACAACATTACAATAAATATTTCCTATATAAACTACAAAAAAAATTAACAAAACAAGAGGAAGAGAAATAAGATAGAAGTGTACCCGAGTGTACCCGCAAGCAAGAGAACTCTACCCAAGATAGTGGAAAGCCATGGTACAGAGGCTATGGCACTATCCAAGACTAGAGAACAGAGAACAATGGTTTGATTTTGGAGTGTCCTAGAAGAGCAGCTTACCATAGCCAAGTCTCTTTTACCCCTTATCAAGCGGAAAGTAGCTACTGAACCAATGATATTGCAGTA
>NC_090744.1:28022451-28032451 GCF_036898095.1 Palaemon carinicauda
TTATTATTATTATTATTATTATGATGATGATGATGATGAATGGTGATTAAATGTTGATGATATTATTATTATTATGATGAATGGTAATTGGATGTTGATATTATTATTATTATTATTATTATTACTTACTTACTTACTTACTTACTTACTTACTACGCTGCAACCCTAGTTGGAATAGCAGAATGCTATAAGCCCAAGGCCCCCAACAGGGAAATTAGCCCAGCGAGGAAAGGAAACAAAATGATAGTTCAAATAAAAGATAGTTGAAGTGGATTTCGTTGAGTGTGGTTTCAGAGCTTAATGTTAATATATGTTTAAACAGTGTTAAAAATTGTTAAAAAATTTTTGATTATATCTTTTTAGTTTTTGTTAAAAACGGAAGTGAAATATGATGAATAAATTAAAATTAAGAGGTTTAATTATTCTTTATCGTATAATAAAAGGCTTTTGATAAATGAAATAAAGTGGAAATAGATTTTAATGCTTTTGATAAATGAAATAAAGTGGAAATAGATTTTAATGCTTTTGATAAATGAAATAAAGTGGAAATAAATTTCAATGCTTTTGATAGATAAAATAAAAGAGAAATAAATTTTAATTTTTTTCATAAATAAAACAAAGAATAAATAAATTTTAATGCTTATGACAAATGAAATAAAGTGGAAATAGATTTCAATGCTTTTGATAGATAAAATAAAATAGACATAAATTTTAATGCCTTTTATAAATAAAACAAAGTAGAAATAAATTTTAATGCTTTTGATAAATAAGACAGAAATAAGTTTTAATGCTTTTGATAAATGAAATAAAGTGGAAATAAATTTTAATGCTTTTGATAGATAAAATAGAATAGAATTTTTTTTAATGCCTTTTATGAATAAAACAAAGAAATAAATTTTAATGCTTTTGATAAATAAAGTAGAAATAAATTTTAATGCTTTTGATAAATAAAGTAGAAATAAATTTTAATGCTTTTGATAAATTAGAAATAAATTTTATTGGTTTTGATAATTAAAGTAGAAATAAATTTTAATGCTTTTGATAAATAAAGTAGAAATAGATATTAGTGCTTTTGATAAATAAAGTAGAAATAAATTTTAATGCTTTTGATAGATAAAATAAAATAGAAATTTTTTTAATGCCTTTTATGAATAATACAAAGAAATAAATTTTTATGCTTTTGATAAAGTAGAAATAAATTTGAATGCTTTTGATAAAATAAAATCTAATAAAGATTTACATAAAAAAAAAAATTTTGCAAGTGCATGAGTGGCTAATTAACAATTCCTGATGTGGTATTAGAGTAGCATTTTATGGAAATGCTGTAGATATCATTCGGGAAATAAATAAATCACGGGTTACCTTTTTATGATGTGGGTCTTTTGGCATCATGATACGGAAATGGAATAAAAATCGTTATGAAAAATGATTTAATAAGCAAATTATCCCGGTGGGGGATTAGGGCAAAAGGTTATGGAAATTAAATTACTAAAAATTAATAAGGATGTTTTCTTGGTGTTGAATGTTATTTAAATTTGAAAAGTATAAAAAGATGCATAAATTTTATATGATTTTTTTGTGCGTTTCGAAATGGAATGAAAGTGAATTGTTAAAAGAAATGACCCTTAGTTGCGTATTTTGTTTTGTGGTTATAGAAAAAAGTGAAGTAAATGATAAAAATCTTTATTAACTTTACTCTCTCGATATAGAAATAAATAAATATATTAAATGAATAGATAACTAAAAAAATAAAATCTTTCCAGAAGAAAAAAATCAGGTTAATTTTCTTCGATGTGGCTTTGAACTTACCGTTATGGCAACAAGAATTAAAAATGATTTAGAAAATGGAAAATAAGTTGAGATATTTTTTCTAATTAGGTTCACTTGTTAAGTGTCTGCTTGGAAGCTATATTTAGGGAAGTCTGTTTATCACTTACCAGAATCTGTGTTGAAAGTCAAGAAATTATTTGATATATACACCTAAACACCGTAATTTTAATCGGAAATTCTCCGTAAAAATATACTGTTCTCAGCCGTATTTCAGTAAAGTACAGGCGACTGTAATTTTACTCTTTGTTATTATAATTTGCGTATTGGTGACCGTAGTGTCACTCACTTACGTCAATATATCCATTTTTAAAACGGCAAATGCTAGACAACATTTATTCCAGAAGTTTTAATCATCGTAGTGTAACATTATTATGCGGGCAGTGTCCAAAAATACATAAAAACCAAAATGAAAATACACGCACATTAAGAATATATTTACAGACAATGCTTTACCGATTAGAAGCGTATGTTATGCGGAGATGTCAAAAAAAAAAAAAAAAAAAAAAAAATGCGCGACCCAGAATCCACGTTCGAAAACCACTCATAACTGACGACAGATTAAGATTTCATTGACCACTGAATGTCAACATCCTCTCCCAGGATGTGACGTCACAGCCCCGTTCCGCCGGGGTAGGGAAAGTTGATGATTAGAGTCTATGAAAATTTAACGGAATGAAAGAACTAGCGGGGAAAAAAGGATTAAATTGGAGATTTATTTAGTGGTTTTCGGTGAGCGATGTTTTTTTTTTTTTTTTTTTTTTTATTGGGGGGGGGGGGGGGGGTTCGTAGAGTTGATTGACATTTTGGTCGTAAGAGATCGTACAAGTGGTTAGAATCGACCGCAGATTTTGACATTTTAGACTTTTTTTTTTTTTTTTGAGTGAAATCGGTGACTAATAGGGCTTTAAACAGTGAGGATAATAATGCTACAACTAGTACTACTACTAATATGTAATAGTAATAAAATTTACTACTACTATTATTACTACTAGTACTGCTATTGCAATAATGACAATGATTATATTAGTGATAATGTTAAAACTACTACTACTATTACTACTGAAATTATAATGATAGTGGTATTGATGATGATGATAAAACTACTACTACTATTCCTGATGCTTCTGCAAATATAACAGATGAAAATGTGACTATAAAACTACTACTACTACTACTACTACTACTACTACCACTACTACTACTACTACAATGATAGTGGTATTGATGATGATAAAACTACTACTACTATTCCTGATGCTGCTGAAAATATAACAGATGAAAATGTGTCAATAAGACTACTACTACTACTACTACTACTACTACTACTACTACTACTCACTACTACTACTACTACTACTGAAATTACAATGATAGTGGTATTGATGATGATAAAACTACTACTACTATTTCTGATGCTGCTGAAAATATAACAGATGAAAATGTGTCAAAAAGACTACTACTACTACTACTACTACTACTACTACTACTACTACTACTACTACTGAAATTACAATGATAGTGGTATTGATGAAGATAAAACTACTTCTACTATTTCTGATGCTGCTGAAAATATAACAGATGAAAATATGTCAATAAGACTACTACTACTACTACTACTACTACTACTACTACTTCTATTACTGCTACTGAAATTACAATGATAGTGGTATTGATGATGATAAAACTACTACTATTTCTGATGCTGCTGAAAATATAACAGATGGAAATGTGTCAATTAGACTACTACTACTACTACTACTACTACTACTACTACTACTACTACTACTACTACTACTACTACTACTACTATAATAATGATAGTAATAGTAGCAGTAATAATAATGTAACTACTAGTTTATTGGATCTTAAATTAGGTTAACGCCATAATACAAGCAACGGTAAGCATTAACTTTACTGTCAGTTTGGTAATTATTGTCTCGTTAGTCCAAACTATAACACCACTATAACCTCATTAAAAATGACGTCGATATATTAATTATAATTCGATGTACCTATAGAAATTGGAATTTTTTTTTTTTTTTTTTTTTGCAGAATGCGCATTTGGGCTCGCATACATTTATGCATACAAACACATGCATTCTTGCATATGTACACATGTATGTATATATTCACAAATGCGTACGTATATGCATACTGTACATAGTCACGTTCATGCATTGACACAAGCTTACATATTGCACACACTACATACAACCACGTACATACATTCCCACGTGTATACATATTGCACACTCATACATACATACATTTGGACTCGCATGCATTTATGTATAGAAACATACATTCTTACATATAAACAGACGTATGTATATATTCACAAATGCGTACGTACATGCATATTGTACATACAGTCATATACATACATTGACCCAAACATACATGTTGCACACTCATGCATACAACCACGTACATACATTCCTACATGTAAACATATTGCACACTCATACATACATTCATACACATATGCGCACATCCATATGTACATACACACATGCCAACCGCTTGATGCTTAGAAAAGTTAGGTTTATACATGTGATTTAGTACTTTTAAGGCTATGAAAGGCAGGGAAAATGTAAGCAAGGAATGATTTCCAAAGCCAAGAGTCATCGAAAGTAAGTCAACGACCCGAGAAGTCTGAATGTAATTGATTTCCACAAAAATTATTCTGAAACCTTATTAATTGTTATGCCCTTTGGACTACCGGACCCGGTGGGAGCGAGGGGTGGTGTTGAACCGTAAGGGCAGGTCAAGCGGTGCACTGTAGACGTAATATATCTTTGTCCTATCGCCGGGCCATGTGGCCTAAATTCTATCAATCAATCTAAACCTGTATTAGAGTCGTAATATAAAGTTTCATTTAAAAATGAATAATACTTTTTAATTTCTTCTTTGTCACCTTTGAATTTCCCTAATAATGGTATGCTCTCAAGTTATACCGTCTAACACAGGCTTCCTCTTCTACGCCTCAGTTTCTTTCTCGCTTTTAAACCTGTCCTAAATATGGTTATCGTTTTGATCATATATATATATATATATATATATATATATATATATATATATATATATATATATATATATATATATGTATATATATATATATATGTTTATATATTATATATATACATATACATATATATATTATATATATACATATATATATATATATATATATATATATATATATATATATATATATATATACACACACACATATATATATATATACATATATATATATACATATATACATATATATATATATATATATATATATCCAAATTTCTATGTGACGCCCCTGCTTTGTGTTTGACTACCAATCGAATTATCGTAGAAAACAAACTTTTACTCTTGATGAGTTGAGTTATGGAACTTTTGTTAATCTGATAACCTTTTGGTTTTCTATGTATACTAAATTTTATTTTCATATTCATATATCTACTCCGTGTTTGTACTCTTTCTTTCATGATCTCACACGTAGACATTAGGTTTTATAACCAATTGCTATTATTTTTTGCATTTAGTAGAGAGCATTCTTCTGCCGATAACATCCAGTTAGTCGGTACTCGACCGATAGTGGAAAGCGATGTAGTGAATTCTAAGCTTATTCCTCTTTAGAAATTAATGAACTAGAGAAGGTCACCCAAAGAATATTTCTGCGAAATTCAACGAAATTCTGTTTGTCCATTCCTTAAATATGACGTCTAAATTTTTAGATTGATATGTACACACACACAGATTCAACCCTTCCCACCCCTCCCCCTTTCATAACTACAAAGCGGCAGTTGTGGTTTGGTACCCACTCTCACCAGGGTATGACTATTCCATCTCTCCCTACAAGACGGGGAGAGACAAAGTAGGTATACGTCTGTCAATGCCGCTCAGCGTAACCGGAAATATATATATATATATATATATATATATATATATATATATATATATATATATATATATATATATATAGCAACACACTTGCTTTTTATTAAATGTGGGAGATCACACGCAAACACAAATATCAAAATTTCGTTGATGCATACCTTAAGTGATTTGTTATTTCTTTTAACCTGTCAGTTTTAATGGGAAAGTGTTCACTTCTGGCCACGACAACAGCGTTTAATTATAAGTACGTTTACATTCCCATTGAGAGAGAGAGAGAGAGAGAGAGAGAGAGAGAGAGAGAGAGAGAGAGAGAGAGAGAGAGAGATTTGTGGACCACTCATCGTTTGTTAAATAATATTCCCTATTCATTTCTCTCTCTCTCTCTCTCTCTCTCTCTCTCTCTCTCTCTCTCTCTCTCTCTCTCTCTCTCTCAAATCTAGATAAATACTCTTCCATCCATATTAAAACTATATTCATTGCATTAATGTCACACAAATTGTTACGGAATCTCTCTCTCTCTCTCTCTCTCTCTCTCTCTCTCTCTCTCTCTCTCTCTCTCTCTCTGCATCCAATCTTTGACGTGTTCCTTCAGAGATGTCGCATCTCTGTGCTTTTGAGATAAAGGGTGTTGATGTCGGCATCATCCTTCTAATAGGATTGATCTTTGTTCATCGATTTGAATTCCGCTTTTAATTAGACTTCGTTTGGGGACACCGATTTATGCTATACATTGGAATGTATACCATGATGCATTTCTTTGATTATGTATGTATGTATGTATGTATGTATGTGTATATATATATATATATATATATATATATATATATATATATATATACATGCATACATATATTTATAATTATATTAAGACTAAGATATGTAGATATATGTATATGTGTATATATATATTATATATATACATACATATATATATATATATATATATATATATATATATGCATATATACATGCATACATATATATATATATATTTATAATAATATTAAGATCTTATAGATATATGTGTATAAATGTATTATATATACATATATATAATATATATATATAATATATATATATATATATATATATATATATATGTATGGATAGATAAATGTATATATGTATGTGTGTATATGTATATCTGTATATACATATACATATACATTCACGCATTGAAAAATCTGTCAAAGCACGCAATTAAAATACGTTCCCGTGTGATCTACAAAACAAATTCCTTAGCATGTCTTAGAAATTCTTTTCCTTTCAATTATAACCTCTCCAGTTGAGGGGGGCAACACTTACTAATTATTAGAGCCTGCAACCAACCTTTCAACCTCTATCGCCCATCTCCCGACACATCATCAACCGGCCCAATTCCTCGTTGTATTTCCACCAATCTCTGCAGCAATGATTTCTCTCCCATTGTTCTGCCTGCGCTTTAATCCGTCATGTCTTTTGTCATTAGATTTTTAATTACGTCTTCGACGTCTTCCATACTCTCCGACAATCCTCTATCCACCTCGTTCAGTTCCCCTTTTCCCCGCTGTTCGCATTTCTCTCATGCTCATTTATCTTCTCCTTTCCCCTTTACCTCCTTTTCACCTCCCCCCTTGCTCTTCCCTCTTCCCTTAGACCCTCTGCAGCCCGGGCAGCAGCTTCAGGAGTGCGAATCCCTTGCCTGTTTTAGCCCTCGGAGGGGTCTTGCTGGCAGCCAAGTTGAGATTTTTAAGACGCGGGTTAATCAATATGTTGGTGGAAGCTGCGGTAATTGTGGCGGACCTGAATATTCATGAAGCTGCCGTAGCGTTTGGGGAGGGGGGACCCGGGGGAGGTGAGGGGGATTGGGTATGGGAGGGGAAGGGAGAGGGAAGAAGGGAACGAGGAAAACCCCCAGCAGGAAAGGGACGCCTCAGAGGGAAAGCGAAAGGGTTTCCAAAACGCCTTCCTTCGCCTGAAGTCGATGGCTGTGTTCGCTCAGTGGCCCAGACAAACCTCTTAACTTATCTTCGTTTTATTTAATTTTTTATAGATTTTACATCTGTTACCGATGTTTGAGGGATTGCTGCAAATTTAAGTGCATCATTTGATAGAATAACTACTTAATTAAGCGCTTATATAACCGTAAATTAATTTGTTATACAATATAGAATCGAAGGGTGTTAGAAAGAAAAGCTCCCAAAATGTCTTCTAACAAACATACACAAAACCATCTTTCCCCTTTCTCTACTGTTCTCATTCCTCCACCCTTTTCCTTCCACCCCTCATCTATCCAACCCATATACTGTACACCCTCTTCCCTTTCTGCAACAACACCCCCTCCCCCCCCCCCCAATCTCCATGATTTCGGCTCCAAGCCAGTTCAGTCTAAATGTTGAAGAGCATAGGAGTGTAAACGATGGACGTGAGCGAGACCATTTGGGCCACTTGAATACTCTGGTAATAGTTTATGAGTGTAAATCATGGTTTGCTTATGTATCTGCTCTCTCTCTCTCTCTCTCTCTCTCTCTCTCTCTCTCTCTCTCTCTCTCTCTCTCTCTCTCAAGGAACAAGATATTTTTCTTATTAACCTTAGTGATATTGCTGATGAAGCAGAGGAAATTTTCTCTCTCTCTCTCTCTCTCTCTCTCTCTCTCTCTCTCTCTCTCTCTCTCTCTCTCTCAAAGAACAAAGGTATTTTTGTTTAACTTAACCTTAGTGATATTGTTGATGAAGCAGAGATAATTCTCTCTCTCTCTCTCTCTCTCTCTCTCTCTCTCTCTCTCTCTCTCTCTCTCTCTCTCTCTCTCTCTCTCTCTCTCTCAAGGAACAAGGCATTTTTGGTTTACTTAACCTTAGTGATATTGTTGATGAAGCAGAGTTAATTCTCTCTCTCTCTCTCTCTCTCTCTCTCTCTCTCTCTCTCTCTCTCTCTCTCTCTCTCTCTCTCTCTCTCTGTGTGTGTGTTAATTATAATATCGCTGATAAAACAAACATTTTACTTTGACCTCAGGAACACAGAAGGAAGAAGAAAATTCTCAAAGTATGAAGAGTTGAAGATGAAAGTTTTATTCTGGAAATTCAAAATTAAATTTGACTCCTGACTACCAACTCCTGACTACCATTTTTTTAACAGGATAAATTTTTTTTTCTTTTCAAGGACCGCTCCTTTTTCTTGTAATATTGCAAGGGAAAAATTGAATGTAATTTCAGCTAGAAAGAAATATTTTTAAGAAGACAGGGTAAAGGAATAGTTAAAAAAATAATCAGTAGCCTGCAGATTATTTATCTGTATGAGTCCATATTGTTATTTGCTTCTTTTTACTGCTAGGTGATGGTATGTGCTTATTTTCTCTCTATCTATCTATTTATTTATCTATCTATCAATATACCAATCTATCTATCTATCAATCTATCTATCTATCAATCTATTTATTTATTTATCTCTCTATCTATCTAAATATTTGATTATTTATCTATCTATCTAATTATTTATCTATCTATATATCTATTCATTTCTCTATCTATCTATCTATTTATTTATCTTTCTCTCTATCTATCTATCTTTCCGGTTTTTCTTATTTTTTAACTATTTTTTGTAATTTGCTCTCTCAACCTGGTTTTATATATCTATCAAGTAGGCTATCCTATACTTGATATACTAATTAAGGCTACGTTCATTTAAAATTTATTTTTCTCTCTCTAGTGTAATTGCACTTTAAGCGCTAACACAGTTTTGGTGTTCCTTTTGGACATACAGTCATAGACACTGACACTATCAACTTCATTCCATATGATAAAATAATATTGGATACTGGATTATTTGACAAAATGAATAGTTTTACAGACATCTTCAGTATAAGATGTATTTAATACAGTCACCGTTCCGCCAGACACATTGCGGGATGGCGTAGATTAGACTAACAATCTCAATGCCTAATGCTCAAAGATTGGAATATTGTGGCCTATATGGTAACGTCTCTGACTGGTGATCGCCAGACTGGTGTTTGAGACCCGCTCAAATTCGTCAGTTCCTTTGGTTGCTACAACCTCACCATCTTTGTGAGCTAGTTCAAAGTTGGAGCAAATGTTTTTATGTTGACCAGTCTTTTTATAGTTTATATATGACATGTCTGTTTTTGACGTTGTTAATAGTTCATATAGGACATATCTGTTTTGACGCTGTTACTGTTTTCAGAATGATATATTGTTAATTTATTCTCATCATTTATTTATTTCCTTATTTTCTTTCCTCACTGGGCTATTTTTCCCTGTTGGAGCCCTTGGGCTTGTA
>NC_090744.1:28039951-28044691 GCF_036898095.1 Palaemon carinicauda
CGATCCCAATCCGGGATCGTGAGTTTAAACTGTTTAGTGGGAAGACCACTGCTGTGATTGGGCACCACAGTCGGAGCCAGGGGGGGGGGGGGGTGGTTGGTTGCTGGGTTTGCCCGGCTGACGTTCTAGTGAGCATCTATTTTGATGAAACTGGAACTGAAACCAGACATCTTTACCTTTAATACATACCTAGGAAGCTCTTAAGTGTATGTATGTATGTGTGTGTGTTGGTTCGCACATTTGTGTATCTACCAGCGTATATAATTTTACATATTCCTTCATACCTGTATGTATTCAAAGACCATTACTCTCAAGCATATGCAGATTGTAATAGAAAAAAATACAAGTATTTAAGTATCTGATAAAAACAGTTAAGTTTATATTGTAATTCACGCCCCCGCCCCCTCCCCCTCCATTTGGAGTGTATGTGTGAAAGGGCCTCAATTAACATTATATTGAAATGAAGAATAACAATGCTTAATTACCCTTTCGAAAACAAAATTATTTTTCCGACTATAATTGAATTATAGTATGCTTCAATGCTACGAGAGAGAGAGAGAGAGAGAGAGAGAGAGAGAGAGAGAGAGAGAGAGAGAGAGAGAGAGAGAGAGAGAGAGTTCCAAGTTTCGTAGGGAAAATGAGATATCTAAATTTGAAGGACGAGAAAGGCATTTTAGGAATTATTCAGAATTCTGAAAAAATACTGCGGGATTTTAAGAAGTATATTAGAATTGAGAAAATACCAAGAGATTTTAAGAATTATTTCAGAATTCTGAGAAAATACCGAGAGATTTTTAGAATTGTTTCAGAATTCTGAGAAGATTTCGAGAGATTTTTAGAATTATTTCAGAATTCTGAGAAGATTTCGAGAGATTAATGGAATTATTTCAGAATTCTGAGAAAATTTCGAGAAATTATTAGAAATATTTCAGAATTCTGAGAAAATACAGAGATTTTTAGAATTATTCCAGAATTCTGAGAAAATAGAGATTTTTAGAATTATTTCAGAATTCTGAGAAAACAATGAAGGATTTTTAGAATTATTTCAGAATTTTGAGAAAGTACCAAGAGATTTTTAAAATTATGTCAGATTTATGAGAAAATAGAGATTTTTAGAATTATCAGAAAATACTGAGGGATTTTTAGAATATTTTAGAATTGTCAGAAAATACTGTGGGATTTTTAAAATATTTTAGAATTATCAGAAAATCCTGTGGGATTTTCAGAATTCAAAATCAAGAAAATATAGATATTTTTAGAATTATTTCAGAATTGAAATATACAGAGATTTTTTTAAATTTCAGAATTATGAGAAAGTACAGAGACTTAGAATTATTTCAGAACTACGAGAAAATACAGAGATTTTTAGAATTATTTCTGAACTATGAGAAAATAGTGCGTGATGTTTAAGAATTATTTCAGAATTCCGAGAAAATAGAGATTTTTAGAATTAATTCAGAATTATGAGAATATACAGATTTTTTAAATTATTTCAGAATTATAAGAAAATACAGACTTTTAGAATTATTTCAGAATTATGAGAAAATACAAAGATATTTTCAAAATTATTTCAGAACTATGAGAAAATAGTGCGGGATTTTTAAGAATTATTTCAGAATTTTGAAAGAATATTTTTAGAATTATTTCAGTATTATGAGAAAATACAAAGACAGAATTATTTCAGAACTATGAGAAAACAGTACGGGATATTTAGAATTATTTCTGCATTATGAGAAAATAAAAATTTAAAATTATTTCAAAACGATGAGAAGATTTTGCGAGATTTTTTAGTATTATTTCAGAATTCTGAGAAAATGGGGATTTTTAGAATTATTTCATAATTATGAGAAAATACATAGAGATTTTGAGAATTATTTCTGAACCATGAGAAAATAGTGCGGAATTTTTTAGAATTATTTCAGAATTCTGAGAAAACAAATTTTTTTAAAATTATTTCAGAATTATGAGAAAATATAGATTTTTTGAATTATTTAAGAATTCTGAGAAAATAGAGATTTTTAGATTTATTTCAGAATTCTTAGAAAATACAGAGATTTTTAGAATTATTTCAGAACCATCAGAAAATAGTGCGGAATTTTTTAGAATTATTTCAGAATTCTGAGAAGACAAAGTTTTTTTTTTTATTATTTCACAATTATGAGAAAATAGAGACTTTTTGAATTATTTAAGAATTCTGAGAAAATAGAGATTTTTAGATTTATTTCAGAATTCTGAGAAAATCCAGGGATTTTTAGAATTATTTCAGAATTATCAGAAAATAGAGATTTTTAGAATTATTTCATAATTATCAGAAGATAGAGATTTTTAGAATTATTTCAGAATTATCGGAAAATACTGTGGGATTTTCTATGTTGTAGACCAAGTGGAATGGTAGACTGAAAAGATACAATACTAATACAATGTCTTAAGAATTGCAAGCACCTGTAAAAGGGGATTTGACTCTCTCTCTCTCTCTCTCTCTCTCTCTCTCTCTCTCATTCTCTCTCTCTCTCTGGTTTGTCTCATTATTTATCTATCTATTTAGCTTTCCCCGTCCTGTTTTCCTTCACTTTTCTCCTTTGCCTGCCTCTCTCTCTCTCTCTCTCTCTCTCTCTCTCTCTCTCTCTCTCTCTCTCTCTCTCTTCTCTCTCTCTCTCTCTTTCGATAGACAGATAGATAGATAGATAGATAGATAGATAGATAGAAAGGAAGTTATTTTTCATTTATTAGCTGCAAGAATTTATAAGGTGCGCTCGAGCGATTGAGAGAGAGAGAGGAGAGAGAGAGAGAGAGAGAGAGGAGAGAGAGAGAGAGAGAGAGAGAGAGAGAGAGAGAGTTTATTATAGGAGATAATTCCCATTGACCTCCTCGTGCAATAGTATACATTTACCTCTCTGTCTGTCTCTCTCAAAAGAGAGAAAAAGTACATCAAAATCTAGCAGTTAAACATTCAAGTAGACGGAAAACCTACTGCTAGGAACATTACTAAATCCTTTCTCCAACTTGTATTTGAGAGATATTTGCTTGATTACCTAAAGGTAAAACCCGAGTTTAAAATCCAGCCTACCAATTCCAGCAGAGAGAGAGAGAGAGAGAGAGAGAGAGAGAGAGAGAGAGAGAGAGAGAGAGGAGAGAGAGAGAGAGAGAGAGAGAGGATTGAAGCACTCGCCTCGGAAATTTAACATCCGGTAGTTGCAATGAAAGGCATATCAAAGAAAACGCTGGGGTGTTTAGCAAAGGGGGGTACTAATGTAATTTATTGAGGGCCCGATTGACGGTCCGAGTTGCAACGCTATTGGTGAGGAGAGTGAGTGAAGCTTGTGCTGCTGCTGCTGCCCTGGGCCCTGGTGATTGATCATCCTTTAACGTTGCTTTTATTGCAGCAGTCATTTGCAGGCACAGGAAACCCGATTGAGGTTTGCAATGACGGAAATCCGTGTGGGTGTAAATCGACTGCCATTCTTCACCTCTCCCTTTTCCCCTCGGAGAATATCGTTTGCAAGAGGCGGTATTTTGTTGCAAGGGCCGATGCATATCTCATTGCTGCCGCCCGTTTGCTATTCATTGAAAGTGGCCGTGCTAATTGCACGAATGGTTCTCGGGTATCCCAGGCGCCGTTTTATGAATTATTTGCCTTCCATTAAGCTTTGCTTCTCTTGGGATCGTCCTGGGAAAAAAGGTCACGGAAATTTCAGGCTTATTTTCGTTTCCGTTTCATTCAACCTTTTTCTTTATTTTTCATATTTTTATTGCAGAGATAACGAGACGGGCTAAAATTTCTTAATTGGTTTAATTCAGGGTTTTATATACAGTTTAGATATAAAATAAATATTATTGAAATTTTATAATGTTCATCGCGCTAAGTATAAAGAAATCTTGTATTTAATCCTGATATTGTTCTTTCATATTCTAGCCACAAGTACATCTGTGACTGGATCAAATACAGCTCTTTTTAATTAACTTTTATTGGCTTAGGGAAAAGAACTTCATTTTCAATGCTTTACGAATTTTATCAAATATATTTCTTCTTGGCATATTTTGGTTAACAATACTACATTTTTCTTTGGATTTTTCATGAAGAAGCATTCTAAAACTAACTAGTCTACACTGAAGAAAGAATATTTGATAAAGTATGGTGAATCTAAAGCAAATAAGAGGTAAGATTGCTCGTTGGAATGATATTATTATTATTAGCTAAGCTACAACCCTAGTTTGAAAATCAGGATGCTATAAGCTCAAGGACTCCAACAGGGATAAATAGACCAGTGAGGTAAGGAAATAAGGAAATAAATAAACGATATAAGATTAATGAATACTCAAAATAAAATATTTTAAAAACATTAACAACATTAAAACAGATATTTCACGTAATAAACTATAAAAGGACTTAAGTAAGCCTGTTCAACATAAAACATTTGCTGCGAGTTTGAACTTTTGAAGTTCTACTGATTCAGCTGCTACCCGATTAGGAGATTTCCTATATATTTTTTCCTGGTGATATTTTAAATAACAGATTACCAAATTTTCCTTCAAGATGTTAAGATATAGGTGAATTGAATTGAATTGAATATAGGATTTAGGCATTAAGCCAAGCTGGGGCATCAAAGGCCATTCAGCGCTATATAACGAAAATCATTCAATCATATCTGTATACTCACACCATTTAGTATCATTTTAACCTCTAATACAAATCGCAACACTTTCATACAATAAAATCAAGATGTGAAATAAATAGGGATT
>NC_090744.1:28045191-28047691 GCF_036898095.1 Palaemon carinicauda
CAAGTCCTCCCTCTATCTTCAATTCCTCCGTCTTCCTTCAATTCCTCCCTCTCCCTTCAAGTCCTCCGTCTTCCTTCAATTCCTCCCTCTCCCTTCAAGTCCTCCGTCTTCCTTCAATTCCTCCCTCTCCCTTCAATTCCTCCGTCTTCCTTTAATTCATCCCTCTCCCTTCAAGTCCTCCCTCTATCTTCAATTCCTCCGTCTTCCTTCAATTCCTCCCTCTCCCTCCAAGTCCTCCGTCTTCCTTCAATTCCTCCCTCTCCCTTCAATTCCTCCTACTTCCTTCAATTCTTCCCTCTTCCTTCAATTCCTCTCTCTTCCTTCAATTCCTCTCTCTTCCTTCAATTCTTCCCTCTTCCTTCAATTCCTCCCTCTCCCTCCAATTCCTCCCTCTTCCTTCAATTCCGCCCTCTCCCTTCAATTCCTCCCTCTCCCTTCAATTCCTCCGTCTTCCTTTAATTCATCCCTCTCCCTTCAAGTCCTCCCTCTATCTTCAATTCCTCCGTCTTCCTTCAATTCCTCCCTCTCCCTTCAAGTCCTCCGTCTTCCTTCAATTCCTCCCTCTCCCTTCAAGTCCTCCGTCTTCCTTCAATTCCTCCCTCTCCCTTCAATTCCTCCGTCTTCCTTTAATTCATCCCTCTCCCTTCAAGTCCTCCCTCTATCTTCAATTCCTCCGTCTTCCTTCAATTCCTCCCTCTCCCTTCAAGTCCTCCGTCTTCCTTCAATTCCTCCCTCTCCCTTCAAGTCCTCCGTCTTCCTTCAATTCCTCCCTCTCCCTTCAAGTCCTCCGTCTTCCTTCAATTCCTCCCTCTCCCTTCAATTCCTCCGTCTTCCTTTAATTCATCCCTCTCCCTTCAAGTCCTCCCTCTATCTTCAATTCCCTCGTCTTCCTTCAATTCCTCCCTCTCCCTTCAAGTCCTCCGTCTTCCTTCAATTCCTCCCTTCTTCGTTTCTTCCCTCTCCCTTCATTTCTATCCCCCCCTCTTCAACTATTCCCTCTCCCTTCCAATTCCCCCCTCCCTCTTCAACTCCGCCTCCTCCTCTCCAACTCCTCCCTCCCCTTCCATCCCTCCATCTCCCCCTCCCCCCTTGATTTAAAATGCAAGAACCAACTACTCGCCAAGATTCCCCAGTAAGTTTAAACACGTATTTGAATTTCATATGAGGCCATCCACGTAGGGAACACAAATGTTTTAATTATGTCCGCTCTCTCTCTCTCTCTCTCTCTCTCTCTCTCTCTCTGAGCTCAGCCTATCTAGTTGAGTTCGGTGAGATTAGTGTAAATTGATTGCAAGAGAATCTGTTGTGAAATTTTTTATCTCTCTCTCTCTCTCTCTCTCTCTCTCTCTCTCTCTCTCTCTCAGCCTATCTAGTTGAGTTCGGGGAGATTAGAAGCTGTAAAATTATTTTAAGGGAATCTGTTGTGAAAATCTCTCTCTCTCTCTCTCTCTCTCTCTCTCTCTGAGCTCAGCCTATCTAGTTGAGTTCGGTGAGATTAGAGTGTGAATTGATTGCAAGAGAATCTGTTGTGAAATTTTTTATCTCTCTCTCTCTCTCTCTCTCTCTTCTCTCAGCCTATCTAGTTGAGTTCGGGGAGATTAGAAGCTGTAAAATTATTTTAAGGGAATCTGTTGTGAAAATCTCTCTCTCTCTCTCTCTCTCTCTCTCTCTCTCTCTCTCTCTCTCATTTATACACAATAATCACATTCTCTTTTGGTTTTTCTTTAAGTGTGGGAGTATTAATTCATAGAAAATATTCTTCAATTTTCAAAATGTTCTAAAAAAATCTGTACGTGATTTTGGCTTTGCACAAGCAGATAATTTTCAGTTGAAATTAAATGGAATTTTGACTTGATTCTCCTCAACGGGTATAATCTATCCACCATATATATCTATACTTTCCATAATTTTGAACTCTCTTTTCACTTATGTTTTTCTTGAACCATTTACCCAATCTAATTTTTCAATAATAGGTTGTCATAAATTTTGAATTTGTTTTCTTTTTTTTTTCTTTTTTTTTATACATTATATCCGTTTGCGTTACGGTCCCTTCAATGGCGTCATTCTGTTGCTCCTCTCCCCAGTGTCCTGTAGCTTGTTGCAAGATCCTTTGGAGGACATTATTGATCGTAAAATTTAACTCGATTCAAAGATGATTCCATATCAGTACTCAAGAGATTTGTCTCAAACCTAATGACTCTGGTGTGAGAGGCAGCATCTCCTAATGAGTCCAGAAAGAGGAAATAAAGTTTTATTTAACTGAAAAGTATTTTTTTAATAAAATGCTCCTCAGCTAGAATAGTAAACCATAATTCATTTCAGAATTAATTTAATGAATTTAATCTTTGATCAGATTTGTTTGCATTTTTATTCATTTCGTATTTTTCTTAATATCCTTAACTATCTGATTTTCCTGGGGTTATTTTTTATTTGATTGCTTCTCTCTCTCCTGTTTTTCTTCCTCTTCCAATTGTTTTATTGTTGGTTATTTAATAATTTT
>NC_090744.1:28052691-28057691 GCF_036898095.1 Palaemon carinicauda
ATCAAAAATATATATGGCTTATTTGAATATGAAAAACACGTAAAAATGTGCAAAATTTATCATATATATATATATATATATATATATATATTATGTGTGTGTGTGGATGTTATGTGCATGAATGTGTGTACACACGCGCACACACACACACACACATATATATATATTGCATATATAAATATATGCATATATATAAATATATACATATATAAATTTATGCATATGTATATAAATGTATACATATATAGATATATGCCTATATATAAATATATACACACACACACACATATATATATATATATATATATATGTGTGTGTGTGTGTGTGTGTGTATGCACATTCATGGATATAAGTATATAAATGCACTGCACGTATGTTTTATAATATATATTTACATATATATACACATATATTTATGTATATATATATATATGTATATATATATGTATATATATATATATGTATATATATATGTATATATATATGGATATATGTATAGATATATATATATATATATATATATGCATATATAAATGAATATATACATATATAAATATATGCATGTATACACATAAATATATGCATATATACACATATAATATATGCATATATATGAATATATACAAATATATGTGTATATATATATGTATATATATACACACATTCATGGATATAAGTATATAAATGTACTGCATAATATATATTTACATATATATATATATATATATACAAATATATATATATGCATATATATATATATATATATATACAAATGTATATATATGCATATATATATATATATATAGGTGTGTGTATACACATATATACATACATACATACATATGTGTGTGTTTGTGTGTATGTGTGCATGTTGTGTGCATGAATGTGTGTGCGTATATATATATATATATAGATATATATATACATATATATACTTATGGTATATATATATACTTATATATATATATATATATATATGTATGTATAATGTATGTATATGGAGAAATAGAAACAAGTAAAGGAGAAAAGAATAGTAATTTAACCAAAATTTGTATTGTATTGTAATAAGCCCAAGGGATAGGTGGAAAAGTTCCTAAACAGGATGAAGGAAAACTATTAATAAACAACAAAAACTCTAATGAAAAACTGGAAATGAAGGTAAAATCCGAGAGAAATTGAATTCAATTATCAGAACTATCCAAAACAATAAACCAACTAAAATCCCAAGTTATTTGTAAACACAATTAGACGAAAATTGAGGAAACACTAAAGAAAGGAAGAACCATCAAATGAATGAAAAGAAGACTTGGAACAGGGTGTCAACAGATATTTTCTTAAAAGAATGAAAATGGAAATATCAACACAAGAGATGAAATGATAAGAGTTGCTTTGGATTTCTATGTAAGGCTATAATATTATGATATAATAAATAAGTTTGCCTATAGAAATAATGAAACACCTGAACGGGTACCAAAAGTAACAGTAGGAGGAGTAAAGAAAGCATCAAAGGGCGTGAAAAGAGGCAAAGCAACAGGAAAAGGTGGACCAACAATTGATCGAATAATGAATGGAGGAGATTTCATAACAGCAGAAATAGTCGAACTTTACACAAAATGTCTGCAAAAAGACCTTAGAAATTGCTGCCCAATAAGTTTACTCTCCCTAATATATAAGATATTTACAAAGATCACATTAGGCAAAATAGAAATACAGCTTGACTTTAATCAGTCAAAGGCCCCTTCAGTCTTTAGAATTGGTTATTCAATAACTGACCACATCCATTTAATTATCCAGCTAATGAAAAAATCAACATTGTATGACAGACCACTATGTATGGCATTGATAGACTGTGAGAAAGTATTTGGTTCTGTCCAAACTTCAAAAGTAATGAATGGGCTTCAAAGACAAGGAATAGATGAATCTTGTGTTAGAACACTCGAAGATATATATGCAGGAAGTACAGCAATTCTAAAACTACATATAGTGAGAAGTTTCCGATTGAGCAAAGAGTTAGACAGGGAGACCCCATCTCTCCTGAATTATTCATAGCATGCCCAGAAGTAGTATATTTTAAATTTAGATTGGGAAAATGTAGCAATTCCTATTAATGGGTAATTCCTTATCAAGTTAAGATTTACAGATGACATAGTCCTATTTAGTAAATCATGGGAGGAATTGTAAAAGATGATAGAAGATCTGAATAGAAAATGCAGAAATATAGGACTGAAAATAAGCGAGTAAAACTAAGATAATGTTCAATGAGAATGTAGAGACAGGTTATAATGGTTATGGATGAGCCTCTAGAGATTGTTAATGAATATACGTACTTGATAGCAGTAAGTGTTTCCGTAGGACATGAGGCCGAAATTACATGAAGGTTAAGCATGGGAAGGAGAACTTTTGATAAACAAAATGAGATTATGAAAAGTAAAATGCCACATTCTACATCAGAAACCTGGAGACCTACTTACCTACTTAAGCCTTAGAACACAAAATAGTTACTACTCAAAAGAACAATGGAAATAATACTGATGGGTTTAACAATAAGAGATAGCAAAAGAGGAGTAACATGGATGCGAGAGCAAACTAAATTAGAGGATGCTCTAACATGTAAGAAACAGAAATGGACATGAGCAGGACATATAATGAGAATGACAGATAATAGATGGGCATTAAGAATAACAAAAGGGGTCCCTAGAAATTGCAAACGAAGCAGGGAAAGGAAGAGAAGACGATGGATTGACGAACAAAGAAAGTTTGCGGCTGTGGACTGGCAGAGAAAGACCATAAACAGACGCAAGTGGAAGGCCATGTTCGAGACCTTTGTCCTACAGTGGACTAGTTACGGCTGATGATGGTGATGCTGCTGATGATGATGATGATGATGATGATGGTGTTGGTGGTATATAATGTATATATACATTCGGTCCCTTCCTTCAATTGCACAGAAAATTGGCATATTTCATTCTGCCTTGTATTGAGTATTTTTCTCTTCTCTGGTCTTCAGCTACTGAATATCATCTTAATTTGTTGGATAAGGACTTCTCGACTACTGAATTTCTTATTTCTAATCTGGATGTTAATCTATGCCACTGTTGTTGATTTAATTCTTTATGCATGTTGCATAAGCTTTTTCATTTTGCATTCAGATCTTCCCAGACAGTACCATCCTGTACGTTATACTGGTTATGTAGTTAATTCCAACTTTCATGCCTTCTTCATCATAAGGCTCAGTACTACTCAATATTCGAGAAGTTTTATTCTAGTTGTGACCAGAAGTTCAAACTTGCAGAGAATGTTTTTATGTAGAACAGGCTGACTTAAGTCTTTCTTCATAGTGTAGATATGACAGATATAATTTGACGTTGTTACTAGTACTCAAATATTTTATATTGATTATTCATTGCTTCACATGTAGTTTGTTTATTTCCTTATTTCCTGCCCTCACTTTAGACCAGAAACAAGGACAATAATTGAAACCAGGCCGAATTAAAACCCTTCTTCAGAACAGATTGATCACCCAAAATCTTGAGACTCTCAATAAGCCATTTTTTTTTCTTCTTTTTTTTGGTGTGTGTGTGTGTGTAATTTAAGAAACAGGCCGACTGTATTTCTGAAAAGTTAATTTGATATCAAGAATCACACCTAAAGTTTTAAAAGTGATATAGAGTTGAAGGAACTCTATCAATGCTAAGATTTATATGTTGAGGAGCCGCTGTCCTCGACCTACTTACAATCATACGTTGAGTTTTGTTAGGGTTCAACTTCATGCCCCAGAATTTACACCATGTTCTCTTAAGGGATCCAGCAGTTTCAGATCTACATTCAAGCAATGGAATTAAAGTAAAGAGTATCATCATCTGCATATGCAACGAACTTGTTATCTACGCCAAACCACATTACATGCGTGTATAATATGAAACGTAATGGGCCAAGAACACTACCCTGAGGAACACCAGATATCACATTCCTTTACTCACTATGGTGCCCATCAACAACAACTCTTCAATCTAGTACTCAAAAATGTAATAATGATGCTAAGAAAAGACCACCTATTGTCAACTGTTTGAATTTGAAAACAGGGCCTCAGAGTTAACACGGTCAAAGGTAGCACTAAAATCGAAGACAATTATGCGAACGAATTTTTGTACAGCATTAGAGATTGTAAGAAGGGTGTCACGCGTTCTAAGGCTTTTACGAAAGCCAAATTGCAAACTAGGTAAAATACAGTAATTACTTTCAGCATACCTATATTGACGTTTTGCCGAAAGACGTTCAAAATCTTAAATATGGCAGTTAATGGAAATTGGCCGATAAATAGTTGGGCTAGAGATACTGCAAAACACATTTACTTAATGAAGTAACATTGCCAATTCTCCAATAAGTACTAAAAACAGTGTTTCCCAACCTTTTTTAAATGATTACCCCAAAACTTTATTTCCAACTAATCAATGACCCCATTGAACATATACCCGGTAACATCGGATGTTTTTGTGCAGCCACCTGATGAACTGTATGGATCATGTAGCCCGCTATTGGCTGCTTATAGTTAACAATCCAAAACAAATGCAAACTTTTCCATTTTAATTATGGCAGATTTTGTGTATGAATTATGGCAATAATTATGGGAATGTGAATAACTCAGTTTCAGAACATCTTGATTACCCCCAAAAATACGGGTCCATTGCCCCACTGGGGTAATTTACCCCAGGGCTGGGAAACACTCTGCTAAAAGAACCTCCTTTTGCTAACTTGCGCAGAATAACAAACAATTTGGGAAATAAGAAATCGGCAGCTTTTATAAAATAAAACAAAGGAAAAATACCATTTGGGTTTACGCCTCCATAAGCTGGACCTTCGAATAAATCTGACTATGGTTTTAGTCAAATCAGTAACTGTTTGGCCAGGTTAAGTGATATATATAAAGTTCGATCAACAGTTTTCCTCAGGCCAGTTAAAGTTATAATCAGATTGATTGATAATTCAAGTAGATACAATGA
>NC_090744.1:28062691-28083557 GCF_036898095.1 Palaemon carinicauda
GGCTAACTTCCCCTCCCTTGTATTAGCATTTTGGGCTGACTTCCCCTCCCTTGTATTAGCATTTTGGGCTGACTTCCCCTCCCTTGTATTAGCATTTTGGGCTAACTTCCCCTCCCTTGTATTAGCATTTTGGGCTAACTTCCCCTCCCTTGTATTCTCATTTTGGGCTAACTTCCCCTCCCTTGTATTCGCATTTTGGGCTAACTTCCCCTCCCTTGTATTCTCATTTTGGGCTAACTTCCCCCTCCCTTGTATTCGCATTTTGGGCTGACTTCCCCTCCCTTGTATTAGCATTTTGGGCTAACTTCCCGCTCCATTGTATTCGCATTTTGGGCTAACTTCCCCCTCCCTTGTATTCTCATTTTGGGCTAACTTCCCCTCCCTTGTATTAGCATTTTGGGCTAACTTCCCCTCCCTTGTATTCTCATTTTGGGCTAACTTCCCCCTCCCTTGTATTCTCATTTTGGGCTAACTTCCCCTCCCTTGTATTAGCATTTTGGGCTGACTTCCCCTCCCTTGTATTAGCATTTTGGGCTAACTTCCCCTCCCTTGTATTAGCATTTTGGGCTGACTTCCCCTCCCTTGTATTAGCATTTTGGGCTAACTTCCCCCTCCCTTGTATTCGCATTTTGGGCTAACTTCCCCTCCCTTGTATTCGCATTTTGGGCTAACTTCCCCTCCCTTGTATTAGCATTTTGGGCTGACTTCCCCTCCCTTGTATTAGCATTTTGGGCTAACTTCCCCTCCCTTGTATTCGCATTTTGGGCTAACTTCCCCCTCCCTTGTATTAGCATTTTGGGCTAACTTCCCCTCCCTTGTATTAGCATTTTGGGCTAACTTCCCCCTCCCTTGTATTAGCATTTTGGGCTAACTTCCCCTCCCTTGTATTCTCATTTTGGGCTAACTTCCCCTCCCTTGTATTAGCATTTTGGGCTAACTTCCCCTCCCTTGTATTCGCATTTTGGGCTGACTTCCCCTCCCTTGTATTAGCATTTTGGGCTAACTTCCCCCTCCCTTGTATTAGCATTTTGGGCTGACTTCCCCTCCCTTGTATTAGCATTTTGGGCTAACTTCCCCTCCCTTGTATTCGCATTTTGGGCTAACTTCCCCTCCCTTGTATTCGCATTTTGGGCTAACTTCCCCTCCCTTGTATTAGCATTTTGGGCTAACTTCCCCTCCCTTGTATTCGCATTTTGGGCTAACTTCCCCTCCCTTGTATTAGCATTTTGGGCTAACTTCCCCTCCCTTGTATTAGCATTTTGGGCTAACTTCCCCCTCCCTTGTATTAGCATTTTGGGCTAACTTCCCCTCCCTTGTATTAGCATTTTGGGCTAACTTCCCCTCCCTTGTATTCTCATTTTGGGCTAACTTCCCGCTCCCTTGTATTCGCATTTTGGGCTAACTTCCCCTCCCTTGTATTCGCATTTTGGGCTAACTTCCCCTCCCTTGTATTCATTTTGGGCTAACTTCCCCTCCCTTGTATTAGCATTTTGGGCTAACTTCCCCTCCCTTGTATTAGCATTTTGGGCTAACTTCCCCTCCCTTGTATTAGCATTTTGGGCTAACTTCCCCTCCCTTGTATTAGCATTTTGGGCTAACTTCCCCTCCCTTGTATTCTCATTTTGGGCTGACTTCCCCTCCCTTGTATTCTCATTTTGGGCTAACTTCCCGCTCCCTTGTATTCGCATTTTGGGCTAACTTCCCCCTCCCTTGTATTCTCATTTTGGGCTGACTTCCCACTCCCTTGTATTAGCATTTTGGGCTGACTTCCCCTCCCTTGTATTCTCATTTTGGGCTAACTTCCCCCTCCCTTGTATTAGCATTTTGGGCTAACTTCCCCTCCCTTGTATTAGCATTTTGGGCTGACTTCCCCTCCCTTGTATTCTCATTTTGGGCTAACTTCCCCTCCCTTGTATTCTCATTTTGGGCTAACTTCCCCCTCCCTTGTATTCGCATTTTGGGCTAACTTCCCCTCCCTTGTATTAGCATTTTGGGCTAACTTCCCCCTCCCTTGTATTCTCATTTTGGGCTAACTTCCCCTCCCTTGTATTAGCATTTTGGGCTGACTTCCCCTCCCTTGTATTAGCATTTTGGGCTAACTTCCCCTCCCTTGTATTAGCATTTTGGGCTAACTTCCCCCTCCCTTGTATTAGCATTTTGGGCTAACTTCCCCTCCCTTGTATTAGCATTTTGGGCTGACTTCCCCTCCCTTGTATTCTCATTTTGGGCTAACTTCCCCTCCCTTGTATTCGCATTTTGGGCTAACTTCCCCTCCCTTGTATTCTCATTTTGGGCTGACTTCCCCTCCCTTGTATTAGCATTTTGGGCTAACTTCCCCTCCCTTGTATTCTCATTTTGGGCTAACTTCCCCTCCCTTGTATTAGCATTTTGGGCTAACTTCCCCTCCCTTGTATTAGCATTTTGGGCTAACTTCCCCTCCCTTGTATTCGCATTTTGGGCTAACTTCCCCTCCCTTGTATTCATTTTGGGCTAACTTCCCCTCCCTTGTATTAGCATTTTGGGCTAACTTCCCCTCCCTTGTATTCGCATTTTGGGCTAACTTCCCCCTCCCTTGTATTAGCATTTTGGGCTAACTTCCCCCTCCCTTGTATTAGCATTTTGGGCTAACTTCCCCTCCCTTGTATTAGCATTTTGGGCTAACTTCCCCTCCCTTGTATTAGCATTTTGGGCTAACTTCCCCTCCCTTGTATTAGCATTTTGGGCTAACTTCCCCTCCCTTGTATTCGCATTTTGGGCTAACTTCCCCTCCCTTGTATTAGCATTTTGGGCTGACTTCCCCTCCCTTGTATTAGCATTTTGGGCTAACTTCCCCTCCCTTGTATTCTCATTTTGGGCTAACTTCCCCTCCCTTGTATTCGCATTTTGGGCTGACTTCCCCTCCCTTGTATTCATTTTGGGCTAACTTCCCCTCCCTTGTATTAGCATTTTGGGCTAACTTCCCCCTCCCTTGTATTCTCATTTTGGGCTAACTTCCCCTCCCTTGTATTAGCATTTTGGGCTAACTTCCCCTCCCTTGTATTCGCATTTTGGGCTAACTTCCCCCTCCCTTGTATTAGCATTTTGGGCTGACTTCCCCTCCCTTGTATTAGCATTTTGGGCTAACTTCCCCTCCCTTGTATTCGCATTTTGGGCTAACTTCCCCTCCCTTGTATTCTCATTTTGGGCTAACTTCCCCTCCCTTGTATTAGCATTTTGGGCTAACTTCCCCTCCCTTGTATTAGCATTTTGGGCTAACTTCCCCTCCCTTGTATTAGCATTTTGGGCTAACTTCCCCTCCCTTGTATTAGCATTTTGGGCTAACTTCCCCTCCCTTGTATTCATTTTGGGCTAACTTCCCCTCCCTTGTATTAGCATTTTGGGCTAACTTCCCCTCCCTTGTATTAGCATTTTGGGCTAACTTCCCCTCCCTTGTATTAGCATTTTGGGCTAACTTCCCGCTCCATTGTATTCGCATTTTGGGCTAACTTCCCCCTCCCTTGTATTCTCATTTTGGGCTGACTTCCCACTCCCTTGTATTAGCATTTTGGGCTAACTTCCCCTCCATTGTATTCTCATTTTGGGCTAACTTCCCCTCCCTTGTATTAGCATTTTGGGCTAACTTCCCCTCCCTTGTATTAGCATTTTGGGCTAACTTCCCCTCCCTTGTATTCGCATTTTGGGCTAACTTCCCCTCCCTTGTATTCTCATTTTGGGCTAACTTCCCCTCCCTTGTATTAGCATTTTGGGCTAACTTCCCCTCCCTTGTATTCTCATTTTGGGCTAACTTCCCCTCCCTTGTATTAGCATTTTGGGCTAACTTCCCCTCCCTTGTATTAGCATTTTGGGCTAACTTCCCCTCCCTTGTATTAGCATTTTGGGCTAACTTCCCCTCCCTTGTATTAGCATTTTGGGCTAACTTCCCCCTCCCTTGTATTAGCATTTTGGGCTGACTTCCCCTCCCTTGTATTCGCATTTTGGGCTAACTTCCCCTCCCTTGTATTCTCATTTTGGGCTAACTTCCCCCTCCCTTGTATTAGCATTTTGGGCTAACTTCCCCTCCCTTGTATTAGCATTTTGGGCTAACTTCCCCTCCCTTGTATTAGCATTTTGGGCTAACTTCCCCCTCCCTTGTATTCGCATTTTGGGCTAACTTCCCCTCCCTTGTATTAGCATTTTGGGCTAACTTCCCCTCCCTTGTATTAGCATTTTGGGCTAACTTCCCCCTCCCTTGTATTCGCATTTTGGGCTAACTTCCCCTCCCTTGTATTAGCATTTTGGGCTAACTTCCCCTCCCTTGTATTAGCATTTTGGGCTAACTTCCCCTCCCTTGTATTCTCATTTTGGGCTAACTTCCCCTCCCTTGTATTCGCATTTTGGGCTAACTTCCCCTCCCTTGTATTCTCATTTTGGGCTAACTTCCCCTCCCTTGTATTGCATTTTGGGCTAACTTCCCCCTCCCTTGTATTCTCATTTTGGGCTGACTTCCCCTCCCTTGTATTAGCATTTTGGGCTAACTTCCCGCTCCATTGTATTCGCATTTTGGGCTAACTTCCCCCTCCCTTGTATTCTCATTTTGGGCTGACTTCCCCTCCCTTGTATTAGCATTTTGGGCTAACTTCCCGCTCCATTGTATTCGCATTTTGGGCTAACTTCCCCTCCCTTGTATTCTCATTTTGGGCTGACTTCCCCCTCCCTTGTATTAGCATTTTGGGCTAACTTCCCCTCCCTTGTATTAGCATTTTGGGCTAACTTCCCCCTCCCTTGTATTAGCATTTTGGGCTGACTTCCCCTCCCTTGTATTAGCATTTTGGGCTAACTTCCCCTCCCTTGTATTCCATTTTGGGCTAACTTCCCCTCCCTTGTATTAGCATTTTGGGCTAACTTCCCCTCCCTTGTATTCTCATTTTGGGCTGACTTCCCTCCCTTGTATTAGCATTTTGGGCTAACTTCCCGCTCCCTTGTATTCGCATTTTGGGCTAACTTCCCCCTCCCTTGTATTCTCATTTTGGGCTGACTTCCCCTCCCTTGTATTAGCATTTTGGGCTAACTTCCCCTCCCTTGTATTAGCATTTTGGGCTAACTTCCCCTCCCTTGTATTAGCATTTTGGGCTAACTTCCCCTCCCTTGTATTAGCATTTTGGGCTAACTTCCCCTCCCTTGTATTCGCATTTTGGGCTAACTTCCCCCTCCCTTGTATTCTCATTTTGGGCTGACTTCCCACTCCCTTGTATTAGCATTTTGGGCTAACTTCCCGCTCCATTGTATTCGCATTTTGGGCTAACTTCCCCCTCCCTTGTATTAGCATTTTGGGCTGACTTCCCCTCCCTTGTATTAGCATTTTGGGCTAACTTCCCCTCCCTTGTATTAGCATTTTGGGCTGACTTCCCCTCCCTTGTATTCATTTTGGGCTAACTTCCCCTCCCTTGTATTCGCATTTTGGGCTAACTTCCCCTCCCTTGTATTCCATTTTGGGCTAACTTCCCCTCCCTTGTATTAGCATTTTGGGCTAACTTCCCCTCCCTTGTATTAGCATTTTGGGCTAACTTCCCCTCCCTTGTATTAGCATTTTGGGCTAACTTCCCCTCCCTTGTATTCTCATTTTGGGCTAACTTCCCCTCCCTTGTATTAGCATTTTGGGCTGACTTCCTCCTCCCTTGTATTCTCATTTTGGGCTAACTTCCCCTCCCTTGTATTCGCATTTTGGGCTAACTTCCCCCTCCCTTGTATTCATTTTGGGCTACTTCCCCTCCCTTGTATTAGCATTTTGGGCTAACTTCCCCTCCCTTGTATTCGCATTTTGGGCTAACTTCCCCCTCCCTTGTATTCATTTTGGGCTAACTTCCCCTCCCTTGTATTAGCATTTTGGGCTAACTTCCCCTCCCTTGTATTAGCATTTTGGGCTAACTTCCCCCTCCCTTGTATTCATTTTGGGCTGACTTCCCCTCCCTTGTATTAGCATTTTGGGCTAACTTCCCCTCCCTTGTATTAGCATTTTGGGCTAACTTCCCCCTCCCTTGTATTCATTTTGGGCTAACTTCCCCTCCCTTGTATTAGCATTTTGGGCTAACTTCCCCTCCCTTGTATTCTCATTTTGGGCTAACTTCCCCTCCCTTGTATTCGCATTTTGGGCTAACTTCCCCTCCCTTGTATTCTCATTTTGGGCTAACTTCCCCCTCCCTTGTATTAGCATTTTGGGCTAACTTCCCCTCCCTTGTATTCGCATTTTGGGCTAACTTCCCCTCCCTTGTATTCTCATTTTGGGCTGACTTCCCCCTCCCTTGTATTAGCATTTTGGGCTAACTTCCCCTCCCTTGTATTCGCATTTTGGGCTAACTTCCCCTCCCTTGTATTCTCATTTTGGGCTAACTTCCCCTCCCTTGTATTAGCATTTTGGGCTAACTTCCCCTCCCTTGTATTCGCATTTTGGGCTAACTTCCCCTCCCTTGTATTCGCATTTTGGGCTAACTTCCCCTCCCTTGTATTAGCATTTTGGGCTAACTTCCCCTCCCTTGTATTAGCATTTTGGGCTAACTTCCCCTCCCTTGTATTAGCATTTTGGGCTGACTTCCCCTCCCTTGTATTAGCATTTTGGGCTAACTTCCCCTCCCTTGTATTCGCATTTTGGGCTAACTTCCCCTCCCTTGTATTCTCATTTTGGGCTGACTTCCCCTCCCTTGTATTAGCATTTTGGGCTGACTTCCCCTCCCTTGTATTCCATTTTGGGCTAACTTCCCCTCCCTTGTATTCGCATTTTGGGCTAACTTCCCCCTCCCTTGTATTAGCATTTTGGGCTAACTTCCCCTCCCTTGTATTAGCATTTTGGGCTAACTTCCCCCTCCCTTGTATTAGCATTTTGGGCTAACTTCCCCTCCCTTGTATTAGCATTTTGGGCTAACTTCCCCTCCCTTGTATTCGCATTTTGGGCTAACTTCCCCTCCCTTGTATTCGCATTTTGGGCTAACTTCCCCCTCCCTTGTATTAGCATTTTGGGCTGACTTCCCCTCCCTTGTATTCTCATTTTGGGCTAACTTCCCCTCCCTTGTATTCCATTTTGGGCTAACTTCCCCTCCCTTGTATTCATTTTGGGCTAACTTCCCCTCCCTTGTATTAGCATTTTGGGCTAACTTCCCCTCCCTTGTATTAGCATTTTGGGCTAACTTCCCCTCCCTTGTATTAGCATTTTGGGCTAACTTCCCCTCCCTTGTATTCATTTTGGGCTAACTTCCCCTCCCTTGTATTCGCATTTTGGGCTAACTTCCCCTCCCTTGTATTCTCATTTTGGGCTAACTTCCCACTCCCTTGTATTAGCATTTTGGGCTAACTTCCCCTCCCTTGTATTCGCATTTTGGGCTAACTTCCCCCTCCCTTGTATTCTCATTTTGGGCTGACTTCCCCTCCCTTGTATTAGCATTTTGGGCTAACTTCCCCTCCCTTGTATTCTCATTTTGGGCTGACTTCCCCTCCCTTGTATTAGCATTTTGGGCTAACTTCCCCTCCCTTGTATTAGCATTTTGGGCTAACTTCCCCCTCCCTTGTATTAGCATTTTGGGCTAACTTCCCCTCCCTTGTATTCATTTTGGGCTAACTTCCCCTCCCTTGTATTAGCATTTTGGGCTAACTTCCCCTCCCTTGTATTAGCATTTTGGGCTAACTTCCCCTCCCTTGTATTAGCATTTTGGGCTAACTTCCCCCTCCCTTGTATTAGCATTTTGGGCTGACTTCCCCTCCCTTGTATTAGCATTTTGGGCTAACTTCCCCTCCCTTGTATTAGCATTTTGGGCTAACTTCCCCCTCCCTTGTATTAGCATTTTGGGCTAACTTCCCCTCCCTTGTATTCGCATTTTGGGCTAACTTCCCCTCCCTTGTATTCTCATTTTGGGCTAACTTCCCCCTCCCTTGTATTAGCATTTTGGGCTAACTTCCCCTCCCTTGTATTCGCATTTTGGGCTAACTTCCCCCTCCCTTGTATTAGCATTTTGGGCTAACTTCCCCCTCCCTTGTATTCGCATTTTGGGCTAACTTCCCCTCCCTTGTATTAGCATTTTGGGCTAACTTCCCCTCCCTTGTATTAGCATTTTGGGCTAACTTCCCCTCCCTTGTATTCGCATTTTGGGCTAACTTCCCCTCCCTTGTATTAGCATTTTGGGCTGACTTCCCCTCCCTTGTATTAGCATTTTGGGCTAACTTCCCCTCCCTTGTATTCTCATTTTGGGCTAACTTCCCCCTCCCTTGTATTAGCATTTTGGGCTGACTTCCCCTCCCTTGTATTCATTTTGGGCTAACTTCCCGCTCCCTTGTATTAGCATTTTGGGCTAACTTCCCCCTCCCTTGTATTCTCATTTTGGGCTGACTTCCCCTCCCTTGTATTAGCATTTTGGGCTAACTTCCCGCTCCATTGTATTCGCATTTTGGGCTAACTTCCCCCTCCCTTGTATTCTCATTTTGGGCTGACTTCCCCTCCCTTGTATTAGCATTTTGGGCTAACTTCCCCTCCCTTGTATTAGCATTTTGGGCTAACTTCCCCCTCCCTTGTATTCCATTTTGGGCTAACTTCCCCCTCCCTTGTATTAGCATTTTGGGCTAACTTCCCCTCCCTTGTATTAGCATTTTGGGCTAACTTCCCCTCCCTTGTATTAGCATTTTGGGCTAACTTCCCCTCCCTTGTATTAGCATTTTGGGCTAACTTCCCCTCCCTTGTATTCTCATTTTGGGCTAACTTCCCCTCCCTTGTATTCGCATTTTGGGCTAACTTCCCCTCCCTTGTATTCTCATTTTGGGCTGACTTCCCTCCCTTGTATTAGCATTTTGGGCTAACTTCCCCTCCCTTGTATTCGCATTTTGGGCTAACTTCCCCCTCCCTTGTATTCTCATTTTGGGCTGACTTCCCCTCCCTTGTATTAGCATTTTGGGCTAACTTCCCCTCCCTTGTATTAGCATTTTGGGCTAACTTCCCCTCCCTTGTATTAGCATTTTGGGCTAACTTCCCCTCCCTTGTATTAGCATTTTGGGCTAACTTCCCGCTCCATTGTATTCGCATTTTGGGCTAACTTCCCCCTCCCTTGTATTCTCATTTTGGGCTGACTTCCCCTCCCTTGTATTAGCATTTTGGGCTAACTTCCCCCTCCCTTGTATTCGCATTTTGGGCTAACTTCCCCTCCCTTGTATTAGCATTTTGGGCTAACTTCCCCTCCCTTGTATTAGCATTTTGGGCTAACTTCCCCCTCCCTTGTATTAGCATTTTGGGCTGACTTCCCCTCCCTTGTATTCTCATTTTGGGCTAACTTCCCCTCCCTTGTATTCGCATTTTGGGCTAACTTCCCCTCCCTTGTATTCTCATTTTGGGCTAACTTCCCCTCCCTTGTATTAGCATTTTGGGCTAACTTCCCCTCCCTTGTATTAGCATTTTGGGCTGACTTCCCCTCCCTTGTATTAGCATTTTGGGCTAACTTCCCCTCCCTTGTATTCTCATTTTGGGCTAACTTCCCCCTCCCTTGTATTAGCATTTTGGGCTGACTTCCCCTCCCTTGTATTCATTTTGGGCTAACTTCCCCTCCATTGTATTCGCATTTTGGGCTAACTTCCCCCTCCCTTGTATTCATTTTGGGCTGACTTCCCCTCCCTTGTATTAGCATTTTGGGCTAACTTCCCCTCCATTGTATTCGCATTTTGGGCTAACTTCCCCCTCCCTTGTATTCATTTTGGGCTAACTTCCCCTCCCTTGTATTAGCATTTTGGGCTAACTTCCCCTCCCTTGTATTCGCATTTTGGGCTAACTTCCCCCTCCCTTGTATTCTCATTTTGGGCTAACTTCCCCTCCCTTGTATTAGCATTTTGGGCTAACTTCCCCTCCCTTGTATTCATTTTGGGCTAACTTCCCCTCCCTTGTATTCGCATTTTGGGCTAACTTCCCCTCCCTTGTATTAGCATTTTGGGCTGACTTCCCCTCCCTTGTATTAGCATTTTGGGCTAACTTCCCCTCCATTGTATTCGCATTTTGGGCTAACTTCCCCCTCCCTTGTATTCTCATTTTGGGCTGACTTCCCCCTCCCTTGTATTAGCATTTTGGACTAACTTCCCGCTCCATTGTATTCGCATTTTGGGCTAACTTCCCCCTCCCTTGTATTCTCATTTTGGGCTGACTTCCCCTCCCTTGTATTAGCATTTTGGGCTAACTTCCCGCTCCATTGTATTCGCATTTTGGGCTAACTTCCCCCTCCCTTGTATTCGCATTTTGGGCTAACTTCCCCTCCCTTGTATTAGCATTTTGGGCTAACTTCCCCTCCCTTGTATTAGCATTTTGGGCTAACTTCCCCCTCCCTTGTATTAGCATTTTGGGCTAACTTCCCCTCCCTTGTATTAGCATTTTGGGCTAACTTCCCCTCCCTTGTATTAGCATTTTGGGCTAACTTCCCCTCCCTTGTATTCTCATTTTGGGCTAACTTCCCCTCCCTTGTATTAGCATTTTGGGCTGACTTCCCCTCCCTTGTATTCATTTTGGGCTAACTTCCCCTCCCTTGTATTCGCATTTTGGGCTAACTTCCCCCTCCCTTGTATTCTCATTTTGGGCTGACTTCCCCTCCCTTGTATTAGCATTTTGGGCTAACTTCCCCTCCCTTGTATTAGCATTTTGGGCTAACTTCCCCTCCCTTGTATTCTCATTTTGGGCTAACTTCCCCCTCCCTTGTATTAGCATTTTGGGCTAACTTCCCCTCCCTTGTATTCATTTTGGGCTAACTTCCCCTCCCTTGTATTAGCATTTTGGGCTAACTTCCCCTCCCTTGTATTCATTTTGGGCTAACTTCCCCTCCCTTGTATTCGCATTTTGGGCTAACTTCCCCTCCCTTGTATTAGCATTTTGGGCTGACTTCCCTCCCTTGTATTAGCATTTTGGGCTAACTTCCCCTCCCTTGTATTAGCATTTTGGGCTAACTTCCCCTCCCTTGTATTCTCATTTTGGGCTAACTTCCCCTCCCTTGTATTAGCATTTTGGGCTAACTTCCCCTCCCTTGTATTAGCATTTTGGGCTAACTTCCCCTCCCTTGTATTAGCATTTTGGGCTAACTTCCCCTCCCTTGTATTAGCATTTTGGGCTAACTTCCCCTCCCTTGTATTAGCATTTTGGGCTAACTTCCCCCTCCCTTGTATTCGCATTTTGGGCTAACTTCCCCTCCCTTGTATTAGCATTTTGGGCTAACTTCCCCTCCCTTGTATTAGCATTTTGGGCTAACTTCCCCTCCCTTGTATTCGCATTTTGGGCTAACTTCCCCCTCCCTTGTATTAGCATTTTGGGCTGACTTCCCCTCCCTTGTATTCATTTTGGGCTGACTTCCCCTCCCTTGTATTAGCATTTTGGGCTAACTTCCCCTCCCTTGTATTCGCATTTTGGGCTAACTTCCCCCTCCCTTGTATTCATTTTGGGCTAACTTCCCCTCCCTTGTATTAGCATTTTGGGCTAACTTCCCCCTCCCTTGTATTAGCATTTTGGGCTGACTTCCCCTCCCTTGTATTAGCATTTTGGGCTAACTTCCCCTCCCTTGTATTAGCATTTTGGGCTAACTTCCCCCTCCCTTGTATTCTCATTTTGGGCTGACTTCCCCTCCCTTGTATTAGCATTTTGGGCTAACTTCCCCTCCCTTGTATTCTCATTTTGGGCTAACTTCCCCTCCCTTGTATTAGCATTTTGGGCTAACTTCCCCTCCCTTGTATTCGCATTTTGGGCTAACTTCCCCTCCCTTGTATTAGCATTTTGGGCTAACTTCCCCTCCCTTGTATTAGCATTTTGGGCTAACTTCCCCTCCCTTGTATTCGCATTTTGGGCTAACTTCCCCTCCCTTGTATTAGCATTTTGGGCTAACTTCCCCCTCCCTTGTATTAGCATTTTGGGCTAACTTCCCCTCCCTTGTATTCTCATTTTGGGCTGACTTCCCCTCCCTTGTATTAGCATTTTGGGCTAACTTCCCCTCCCTTGTATTAGCATTTTGGGCTAACTTCCCCTCCCTTGTATTAGCATTTTGGGCTAACTTCCCCTCCCTTGTATTAGCATTTTGGGCTGACTTCCCCTCCCTTGTATTAGCATTTTGGGCTAACTTCCCCTCCCTTGTATTCTCATTTTGGGCTAACTTCCCCTCCCTTGTATTCATTTTGGGCTAACTTCCCCTCCCTTGTATTAGCATTTTGGGCTAACTTCCCCCTCCCTTGTATTCATTTTGGGCTGACTTCCCCTCCCTTGTATTAGCATTTTGGGCTAACTTCCCCTCCCTTGTATTCGCATTTTGGGCTAACTTCCCCCTCCCTTGTATTCCATTTTGGGCTAACTTCCCCCTCCCTTGTATTAGCATTTTGGGCTAACTTCCCCTCCCTTGTATTAGCATTTTGGGCTAACTTCCCCCTCCCTTGTATTAGCATTTTGGGCTAACTTCCCCTCCCTTGTATTCTCATTTTGGGCTAACTTCCCCTCCCTTGTATTAGCATTTTGGGCTAACTTCCCCTCCCTTGTATTCGCATTTTGGGCTAACTTCCCCTCCCTTGTATTAGCATTTTGGGCTGACTTCCCCTCCCTTGTATTCTCATTTTGGGCTAACTTCCCCTCCCTTGTATTCCATTTTGGGCTAACTTCCCCTCCCTTGTATTCTCATTTTGGGCTGACTTCCCCTCCCTTGTATTAGCATTTTGGGCTAACTTCCCCTCCCTTGTATTAGCATTTTGGGCTAACTTCCCCTCCCTTGTATTCGCATTTTGGGCTAACTTCCCCTCCCTTGTATTAGCATTTTGGGCTAACTTCCCCTCCCTTGTATTAGCATTTTGGGCTGACTTCCCCTCCCTTGTATTAGCATTTTGGGCTAACTTCCCCTCCCTTGTATTAGCATTTTGGGCTAACTTCCCCTCCCTTGTATTCGCATTTTGGGCTAACTTCCCCTCCCTTGTATTAGCATTTTGGGCTGACTTCCCCTCCCTTGTATTAGCATTTTGGGCTAACTTCCCCTCCCTTGTATTCATTTTGGGCTAACTTCCCCTCCCTTGTATTCTCATTTTGGGCTAACTTCCCCTCCCTTGTATTAGCATTTTGGGCTAACTTCCCCTCCCTTGTATTAGCATTTTGGGCTAACTTCCCCCTCCCTTGTATTAGCATTTTGGGCTAACTTCCCCTCCCTTGTATTAGCATTTTGGGCTAACTTCCCCTCCCTTGTATTCTCATTTTGGGCTAACTTCCCCTCCCTTGTATTAGCATTTTGGGCTAACTTCCCCTCCCTTGTATTAGCATTTTGGGCTGACTTCCCCTCCCTTGTATTAGCATTTTGGGCTAACTTCCCCTCCCTTGTATTCGCATTTTGGGCTAACTTCCCCCTCCCTTGTATTCTCATTTTGGGCTGACTTCCCCTCCCTTGTATTAGCATTTTGGGCTAACTTCCCCTCCCTTGTATTCTCATTTTGGGCTAACTTCCCCTCCCTTGTATTAGCATTTTGGGCTAACTTCCCCTCCCTTGTATTAGCATTTTGGGCTAACTTCCCCTCCCTTGTATTCGCATTTTGGGCTAACTTCCCCTCCCTTGTATTCTCATTTTGGGCTAACTTCCCCTCCCTTGTATTAGCATTTTGGGCTAACTTCCCCTCCCTTGTATTCTCATTTTGGGCTAACTTCCCCTCCCTTGTATTAGCATTTTGGGCTAACTTCCCCTCCCTTGTATTAGCATTTTGGGCTGACTTCCCCTCCCTTGTATTAGCATTTTGGGCTAACTTCCCCTCCCTTGTATTAGCATTTTGGGCTAACTTCCCCCTCCCTTGTATTAGCATTTTGGGCTAACTTCCCCTCCCTTGTATTAGCATTTTGGGCTAACTTCCCCTCCCTTGTATTCTCATTTTGGGCTAACTTCCCCCTCCCTTGTATTAGCATTTTGGGCTAACTTCCCCCTCCCTTGTATTAGCATTTTGGGCTAACTTCCCCCTCCCTTGTATTAGCATTTTGGGCTAACTTCCCCCTCCCTTGTATTCGCATTTTGGGCTAACTTCCCCCTCCCTTGTATTAGCATTTTGGGCTAACTTCCCCTCCCTTGTATTAGCATTTTGGGCTAACTTCCCCCTCCCTTGTATTCGCATTTTGGGCTAACTTCCCCTCCCTTGTATTAGCATTTTGGGCTAACTTCCCCTCCCTTGTATTAGCATTTTGGGCTAACTTCCCCTCCCTTGTATTCTCATTTTGGGCTAACTTCCCCTCCCTTGTATTCGCATTTTGGGCTAACTTCCCCTCCCTTGTATTAGCATTTTGGGCTAACTTCCCCTCCCTTGTATTAGCATTTTGGGCTAACTTCCCCCTCCCTTGTATTCTCATTTTGGGCTGACTTCCCCTCCCTTGTATTAGCATTTTGGGCTAACTTCCCCTCCCTTGTATTCGCATTTTGGGCTAACTTCCCCCTCCCTTGTATTCTCATTTTGGGCTGACTTCCCCTCCCTTGTATTAGCATTTTGGGCTAACTTCCCCTCCCTTGTATTAGCATTTTGGGCTAACTTCCCCTCCCTTGTATTCTCATTTTGGGCTAACTTCCCCCTCCCTTGTATTAGCATTTTGGGCTAACTTCCCCTCCCTTGTATTAGCATTTTGGGCTAACTTCCCCCTCCCTTGTATTAGCATTTTGGGCTAACTTCCCCCTCCCTTGTATTAGCATTTTGGGCTAACTTCCCCTCCCTTGTATTCTCATTTTGGGCTAACTTCCCCTCCCTTGTATTCGCATTTTGGGCTGACTTCCCCTCCCTTGTATTCTCATTTTGGGCTGACTTCCCTCCCTTGTATTAGCATTTTGGGCTAACTTCCCCTCCCTTGTATTCGCATTTTGGGCTAACTTCCCCTCCCTTGTATTCATTTTGGGCTACTTCCCCTCCCTTGTATTAGCATTTTGGGCTAACTTCCCCCTCCCTTGTATTAGCATTTTGGGCTAACTTCCCCTCCCTTGTATTAGCATTTTGGGCTAACTTCCCCTCCCTTGTATTAGCATTTTGGGCTAACTTCCCCTCCCTTGTATTCGCATTTTGGGCTAACTTCCCCTCCCTTGTATTCTCATTTTGGGCTGACTTCCCCTCCCTTGTATTAGCATTTTGGGCTAACTTCCCGCTCCCTTGTATTCGCATTTTGGGCTAACTTCCCCCTCCCTTGTATTAGCATTTTGGGCTGACTTCCCCTCCCTTGTATTAGCATTTTGGGCTAACTTCCCCCTCCCTTGTATTAGCATTTTGGGCTGACTTCCCCTCCCTTGTATTCTCATTTTGGGCTAACTTCCCCTCCCTTGTATTCGCATTTTGGGCTAACTTCCCCTCCCTTGTATTCTCATTTTGGGCTAACTTCCCCTCCCTTGTATTAGCATTTTGGGCTAACTTCCCCTCCCTTGTATTAGCATTTTGGGCTAACTTCCCCTCCCTTGTATTAGCATTTTGGGCTAACTTCCCCCTCCCTTGTATTCTCATTTTGGGCTAACTTCCCCTCCCTTGTATTAGCATTTTGGGCTGACTTCCTCCTCCCTTGTATTCTCATTTTGGGCTAACTTCCCCTCCCTTGTATTCGCATTTTGGGCTAACTTCCCCCTCCCTTGTATTCTCATTTTGGGCTAACTTCCCCTCCCTTGTATTAGCATTTTGGGCTAACTTCCCCTCCCTTGTATTCGCATTTTGGGCTAACTTCCCCTCCCTTGTATTCATTTTGGGCTAACTTCCCCCTCCCTTGTATTAGCATTTTGGGCTAACTTCCCCTCCCTTGTATTAGCATTTTGGGCTAACTTCCCCCTCCCTTGTATTCATTTTGGGCTGACTTCCCCTCCCTTGTATTAGCATTTTGGGCTAACTTCCCCTCCCTTGTATTAGCATTTTGGGCTAACTTCCCCCTCCCTTGTATTCTCATTTTGGGCTAACTTCCCCTCCCTTGTATTAGCATTTTGGGCTAACTTCCCCTCCCTTGTATTCTCATTTTGGGCTAACTTCCCCTCCCTTGTATTCGCATTTTGGGCTAACTTCCCCTCCCTTGTATTCCATTTTGGGCTAACTTCCCCCTCCCTTGTATTAGCATTTTGGGCTAACTTCCCCTCCCTTGTATTAGCATTTTGGGCTAACTTCCCCTCCCTTGTATTCTCATTTTGGGCTAACTTCCCCCTCCCTTGTATTAGCATTTTGGGCTAACTTCCCCTCCCTTGTATTCGCATTTTGGGCTAACTTCCCCTCCCTTGTATTCTCATTTTGGGCTAACTTCCCCTCCCTTGTATTAGCATTTTGGGCTAACTTCCCCTCCCTTGTATTAGCATTTTGGGCTAACTTCCCCTCCCTTGTATTCGCATTTTGGGCTGACTTCCCCTCCCTTGTATTAGCATTTTGGGCTAACTTCCCCTCCCTTGTATTAGCATTTTGGGCTAACTTCCCCTCCCTTGTATTAGCATTTTGGGCTGACTTCCCCTCCCTTGTATTAGCATTTTGGGCTAACTTCCCCTCCCTTGTATTCGCATTTTGGGCTAACTTCCCCTCCCTTGTATTCCATTTTGGGCTAACTTCCCCCTCCCTTGTATTAGCATTTTGGGCTGACTTCCCCTCCCTTGTATTAGCATTTTGGGCTAACTTCCCCCTCCCTTGTATTCGCATTTTGGGCTAACTTCCCCTCCCTTGTATTCGCATTTTGGGCTAACTTCCCCTCCCTTGTATTAGCATTTTGGGCTAACTTCCCCCTCCCTTGTATTAGCATTTTGGGCTAACTTCCCCCTCCCTTGTATTAGCATTTTGGGCTAACTTCCCCTCCCTTGTATTCGCATTTTGGGCTAACTTCCCGCTCCCTTGTATTCGCATTTTGGGCTAACTTCCCCCTCCCTTGTATTAGCATTTTGGGCTGACTTCCCCTCCCTTGTATTAGCATTTTGGGCTAACTTCCCCTCCCTTGTATTCGCATTTTGGGCTAACTTCCCCTCCCTTGTATTAGCATTTTGGGCTAACTTCCCTCCCTTGTATTAGCATTTTGGGCTAACTTCCCCCTCCCTTGTATTAGCATTTTGGGCTAACTTCCCCTCCCTTGTATTAGCATTTTGGGCTAACTTCCCCTCCCTTGTATTCGCATTTTGGGCTAACTTCCCCTCCCTTGTATTCTCATTTTGGGCTAACTTCCCCCTCCCTTGTATTAGCATTTTGGGCTAACTTCCCCTCCCTTGTATTAGCATTTTGGGCTAACTTCCCACTCCCTTGTATTAGCATTTTGGGCTAACTTCCCCCTCCCTTGTATTCTCATTTTGGGCTAACTTCCCCTCCCTTGTATTCATTTTGGGCTAACTTCCCCTCCCTTGTATTCTCATTTTGGGCTGACTTCCCCTCCCTTGTATTAGCATTTTGGGCTAACTTCCCCTCCCTTGTATTCGCATTTTGGGCTAACTTCCCCCTCCCTTGTATTCATTTTGGGCTAACTTCCCCTCCCTTGTATTAGCATTTTGGGCTAACTTCCCCTCCCTTGTATTCGCATTTTGGGCTAACTTCCCCTCCCTTGTATTCATTTTGGGCTAACTTCCCCTCCCTTGTATTAGCATTTTGGGCTAACTTCCCCCTCCCTTGTATTAGCATTTTGGGCTGACTTCCCCTCCCTTGTATTAGCATTTTGGGCTAACTTCCCCTCCCTTGTATTAGCATTTTGGGCTAACTTCCCCCTCCCTTGTATTCTCATTTTGGGCTAACTTCCCCTCCCTTGTATTAGCATTTTGGGCTAACTTCCCCTCCCTTGTATTCTCATTTTGGGCTAACTTCCCCTCCCTTGTATTAGCATTTTGGGCTAACTTCCCCTCCCTTGTATTAGCATTTTGGGCTAACTTCCCCCTCCCTTGTATTAGCATTTTGGGCTAACTTCCCCCTCCCTTGTATTAGCATTTTGGGCTAACTTCCCCTCCCTTGTATTAGCATTTTGGGCTAACTTCCCCTCCCTTGTATTAGCATTTTGGGCTAACTTCCCCTCCCTTGTATTAGCATTTTGGGCTAACTTCCCCTCCCTTGTATTCTCATTTTGGGCTGACTTCCCCTCCCTTGTATTAGCATTTTGGGCTAACTTCCCCTCCCTTGTATTCGCATTTTGGGCTAACTTCCCCTCCCTTGTATTAGCATTTTGGGCTAACTTCCCCTCCCTTGTATTAGCATTTTGGGCTAACTTCCCCTCCCTTGTATTCGCATTTTGGGCTAACTTCCCCCTCCCTTGTATTCATTTTGGGCTGACTTCCCCTCCCTTGTATTAGCATTTTGGGCTAACTTCCCGCTCCCTTGTATTAGCATTTTGGGCTAACTTCCCCCTCCCTTGTATTCATTTTGGGCTGACTTCCCCTCCCTTGTATTAGCATTTTGGGCTAACTTCCCCTCCCTTGTATTCGCATTTTGGGCTAACTTCCCCCTCCCTTGTATTCTCATTTTGGGCTAACTTCCCCTCCCTTGTATTAGCATTTTGGGCTAACTTCCCCTCCCTTGTATTCGCATTTTGGGCTAACTTCCCCCTCCCTTGTATTAGCATTTTGGGCTAACTTCCCCTCCCTTGTATTAGCATTTTGGGCTGACTTCCCCTCCCTTGTATTAGCATTTTGGGCTAACTTCCCCTCCCTTGTATTCGCATTTTGGGCTAACTTCCCCTCCCTTGTATTAGCATTTTGGGCTAACTTCCCCTCCCTTGTATTCATTTTGGGCTAACTTCCCCTCCCTTGTATTCTCATTTTGGGCTAACTTCCCCTCCCTTGTATTAGCATTTTGGGCTAACTTCCCCTCCCTTGTATTCCATTTTGGGCTAACTTCCCCCTCCCTTGTATTAGCATTTTGGGCTGACTTCCCCTCCCTTGTATTAGCATTTTGGGCTAACTTCCCCTCCCTTGTATTAGCATTTTGGGCTAACTTCCCCTCCCTTGTATTCCATTTTGGGCTAACTTCCCCCTCCCTTGTATTAGCATTTTGGGCTAACTTCCCCTCCCTTGTATTAGCATTTTGGGCTAACTTCCCCTCCCTTGTATTCTCATTTTGGGCTAACTTCCCCTCCCTTGTATTAGCATTTTGGGCTAACTTCCCCTCCCTTGTATTCTCATTTTGGGCTAACTTCCCCTCCCTTGTATTAGCATTTTGGGCTGACTTCCCCTCCCTTGTATTCATTTTGGGCTAACTTCCCCTCCCTTGTATTAGCATTTTGGGCTAACTTCCCCTCCCTTGTATTCTCATTTTGGGCTGACTTCCCCTCCCTTGTATTAGCATTTTGGGCTAACTTCCCCTCCCTTGTATTAGCATTTTGGGCTAACTTCCCCTCCCTTGTATTAGCATTTTGGGCTAACTTCCCCCTCCCTTGTATTAGCATTTTGGGCTAACTTCCCCCTCCCTTGTATTAGCATTTTGGGCTGACTTCCCCTCCCTTGTATTAGCATTTTGGGCTAACTTCCCCTCCCTTGTATTCGCATTTTGGGCTAACTTCCCCCTCCCTTGTATTAGCATTTTGGGCTAACTTCCCCTCCCTTGTATTAGCATTTTGGGCTAACTTCCCCTCCCTTGTATTCGCATTTTGGGCTAACTTCCCCTCCCTTGTATTAGCATTTTGGGCTAACTTCCCCTCCCTTGTATTAGCATTTTGGGCTAACTTCCCCTCCATTGTATTCGCATTTTGGGCTAACTTCCCCCTCCCTTGTATTAGCATTTTGGGCTAACTTCCCCTCCCTTGTATTAGCATTTTGGGCTAACTTCCCCTCCCTTGTATTAGCATTTTGGGCTAACTTCCCCCTCCCTTGTATTCTCATTTTGGGCTGACTTCCCCTCCCTTGTATTAGCATTTTGGGCTAACTTCCCCTCCCTTGTATTCCATTTTGGGCTAACTTCCCCTCCCTTGTATTCTCATTTTGGGCTGACTTCCCCCTCCCTTGTATTAGCATTTTGGGCTAACTTCCCGCTCCATTGTATTAGCATTTTGGGCTAACTTCCCCTCCCTTGTATTGCATTTTGGGCTAACTTCCCCCTCCCTTGTATTCATTTTGGGCTGACTTCCCCTCCCTTGTATTAGCATTTTGGGCTAACTTCCCCTCCCTTGTATTAGCATTTTGGGCTAACTTCCCCCTCCCTTGTATTGCATTTTGGGCTAACTTCCCCTCCCTTGTATTAGCATTTTGGGCTAACTTCCCCTCCCTTGTATTAGCATTTTGGGCTAACTTCCCCCTCCCTTGTATTCTCATTTTGGGCTGACTTCCCCTCCCTTGTATTAGCATTTTGGGCTAACTTCCCCTCCCTTGTATTCGCATTTTGGGCTAACTTCCCCCTCCCTTGTATTAGCATTTTGGGCTGACTTCCCCTCCCTTGTATTAGCATTTTGGGCTAACTTCCCCCTCCCTTGTATTAGCATTTTGGGCTAACTTCCCCTCCCTTGTATTCCATTTTGGGCTAACTTCCCCCTCCCTTGTATTAGCATTTTGGGCTAACTTCCCCTCCCTTGTATTAGCATTTTGGGCTAACTTCCCCTCCCTTGTATTGCATTTTGGGCTAACTTCCCCTCCCTTGTATTCTCATTTTGGGCTAACTTCCCGCTCCCTTGTATTAGCATTTTGGGCTAACTTCCCCCTCCCTTGTATTAGCATTTTGGGCTGACTTCCCCTCCCTTGTATTAGCATTTTGGGCTAACTTCCCCCTCCCTTGTATTAGCATTTTGGGCTAACTTCCCCTCCCTTGTATTAGCATTTTGGGCTAACTTCCCCTCCCTTGTATTAGCATTTTGGGCTAACTTCCCCCTCCCTTGTATTAGCATTTTGGGCTGACTTCCCCTCCCTTGTATTAGCATTTTGGGCTAACTTCCCCTCCCTTGTATTCGCATTTTGGGCTAACTTCCCCTCCCTTGTATTAGCATTTTGGGCTAACTTCCCCT
>NC_090744.1:28084057-28102274 GCF_036898095.1 Palaemon carinicauda
TTCTAATGACATTTCATCTTCCATTGCATAATCAGTTCTCATCATCCCTGTCTTTCTTCTATTCATCTTGAACCCAACCTCCCTGTGATATTTCATGCATTCTGGTAAGCAAACATTGTTCATGTAATTTGGACCCAAATAATACAATAACACACACACACACACGCGCGTACTCACACACACACACATATATACAGTATATATATATATATATATATATATATATTTATATATACTGAATATATATAAATATATATATACTGAATATATATACTGAATATATATATATATATATATATATATATATACATACAAACTAAGATCTGTAAAAAAAAATAACTTTTGATTTGGTTAACTGTTAACAGAATCTTTTATAATGTTTACCTTCGGCATGGGCCCTAACCAATCTATTTGAAAGTTGACATATTTATCCTTTTTGATAAGGTATATACATTTCTAGAATCTTTATATATACGATCTAGAGCTCCTGGCAAACATTAATTTTACCGTAACTCATAGTACGAAAAAACAATGACTTAATAAAAGATGATATAGACCCCCTTTCCCTCCCGGGATATAAAATGCAGCTGACTCCATATAACATCTGCAGAAATACATCGGAACATGACATGGTTTTCATCCCGGGGAATTCTCCGACACTTTAATATCCTACGACATTTCGATATCCTCCTTCACTTTAATATCCTCCCCCACTTTAATATCCTCCCTCACTTTAATATACTCCCTCACTTTGATATCCTCCCTCACTTCATTATCCTCCCTCACTTCGATATCCTCCTTCACTTCGATATCCTCCCTCACTTTGATATCCTCCCTCACTTTAATATCCTCCCCCACTTTAATATCCTCCCTCACTTTAATATACTCCCTCACTTTGATATCCTCCCTCACTTCAATATCCTCCCTCACTTCGATATCCTCCTTCACTTCGATATCCTCCCTCACTTTAATATCCTCCCCCACTTTAATATCCTCCCTCACTTTGATATCCTCCCTCACTTTAATTATCTCCCTCATTTTGATATCCTCCCTCACTTTAATATCCTCCCTCACTTCCCTCACTTCAATATCCTCCCTCACTTCCATATCCTCCCTCGCTTTAATATCCTCCCTCACTTTAATATCCTCCCTCACTTCAAGATTCTCCCTCACTTTAATATCCTCCCTCATTTTGGTATCCTCCCTCAATTTAATATCCTCCCTCACTTTGATATCCTCCCTCACTTTATTATCCTCCGACACTTTAATATCCTCCCTCACTTTAATATCCTCCCTCACTTTAATATCCTCCCTCACTTTGATATCCTCCCTCACTTCAATATCTTCCCTCGCTTTGATATCCTCCCTCACTTTAATATCCTCCCTCACTTTGATATCCTCCCTCACTTTGATATCCTCCCCCACTTTAATATCCTCCTCACTTTAATATCCTCCCCCACTTTAATATCCTTCCTCACTTTAATATCCTCCCTCACTTTAATAAGCACCCTCATTTTGGTATCTTTAATGTCCTCCGTGACTTTAATATTCTCCCTCAGTTCAATATCCTCCCTCGCTTTAATATCCCCCCTCACTTCAAGATCCTCCCTCACTTTAATATGCTCCCTCACTTTAATATCCTCCCTCGCCTTAATAAGCTCCCTCATTTTGGTATCTTTAATGTCCTCCGTGACTTTAATATCCTCCCTCACTTCAAGATCCTCCCTCACTTTAATAATCTCCCGCATTTTGGTATCCTCCCTCACTTCAAGATTCTCCCGCATTTTGGTATCCTCCCTCACTTCAAGATTCTCCATCACTTTAATATCCTTCCTCGCTTTAATATCCTCCGACACTTTGATATTCTCCCTCACTTCAATATCCTCCCTCACTTGTGCTTCAGAACTTCTTGCGATAAAGTCGACGAACCATAAGCTGTCGAGATAAAGGCTAGTCGACACAGCTAGTAGAAGATTTAAGTAAATGAATAAACCAATGAATAGGTACAGAATTGGATATGTAGCCAAAGCTAAATGTAACCAGCTATTGGTCTTCAGAACATCTATCTGCTGAAGTCGACAAACGCAGTTCTGTCGAGATGAAGATTAGTCGACACTGCCGCAAAGAAATAAGCAATTAAATGAACAAACACATCTCCACTATATAATAGAGAATAAGTGTCTAACTATATATATATATATATATATATACATACACACTTTACACTATGTGTATATATATATATATATATACATATACACATACCCATATATACATACATATATATATACATATATATATATATATATATATATCATATATACATATATGTATGTATTATATATGTATATATATATATATATATGCGTAAAAATCACAGGAAAACGTGATGCTCAGATGCAGAAGAACCACAGGGAAAATGAAAATACAGAATATACACTTGAGTCCTGACTAGTTTCGTGATACTTCCTCAGAGGACTGATTTATTGAGAGAGGTTTCTTACATTTTATAGGGAAAGCAAAAGTACGAACATACATATAGAGATTTAGAGAACAATGACACTCCCTTACCCGCTACCTGGGTTTGACTCAGGTGTGCGTAGGAGGAGTCCGAAAGCTCGTTAGACACCTGCTAAAAAGGGTCATTTCTAGTGGCGGGTATATTCTTGTTTTCTTCTTATTTTACTTTCATTACAGTTATTTATATGTCAATGCGGTAGCCTTATCTATATAAATACATAAGCAAAACATACACAAAAATACAAATATATATACATATATACAGTATATACATACATATACACATACATATACATATATATATATACATATATACATATATATATATATATACACATACACACATATACATATACATACATACACACACACATACATATACATATACATACACATACACATATACATATATATACATACATACAGATACAAATACATATACATATACATAAATACTTACACATACACATACATATACATACTCATACACATATACATATATATACACACATATATACATGTATACATATATACACATACATACCTATGCATATATACATTCATATGTATACAACATTAATATCATAAACATATAATCATGTATATATCAATACTTATATCTAGCATAACACTATATAGTGCCAATATACTTATGCATACTATATAAAATAATTGTTTCCTTTAATGAATGGTAGCTTAGGTCTAAATTTAGACCTAAGCTACCATTCATTAAAGGAAACAATTATTTTATATAGAAAACAAGAATATACCCGCCACTAGAAATGACCCTTTTTAGCAGGTGTCTAACGAGCTTTCGGACTCCTCTACGCACACCTGAGTCAAACCCAGGTAGCGGGTAAGGGAGTGTCATTGTTCTCTAAATCTCTATATGTATGTTCGTACTTTTGCTTTCCCTATAAAATGTAAGAAACCTCTCTCAATAAATCAGTCCTCTGAGGAAGTATCACGAAACTAGTCAGGACTCAAGTGTATATTCTGTATTTTCATTTTCCCTGTGGTTCTTCTGCATATATATATATATATATATATATTATATATATATATATTATATATGCATATAGATATATATATATATATACATATATATACATATATATAAATATATATATATATATATATATATCTTAACGGTCACGCTCAGCTCTCCCTGTCCCCCGGGTAGGGGGAGAGGGAGTAATCATAACCTGGTGAGAGGGGGCTTGCATATGTGCATATCCATATAAATATAAATATAAATATGCAGCTACCACTATTGACGGGTCGCGTACATTAATCAAATATACAGCCAACCCAAAATCTAACCGAACAATTCGTCTCCAGAACCTCCATCTGTTGATTTCGACGAACGCCAAGTTATTCAAAAGCACTGATTGGTTGGAAAATCCTTTAAAAAAAAAAAAAAAAAGAAAAAAAAAACACAAGCATCGAAGAAAAAAAAAATCGGTCGGTGGAAAGCGATCAAAAAGCAGGTGTTGGGAGGGCTGGCCTGACAGCTTGGTGAGAGCTGGCAACTGAGGGAGGACGCGGCACGTACCCGTAATGGGCTCGCCAAAAACAGATGACGATCGCGCGACGCCCTGCAGAGTTTTGTGACAGCGCCCTGACGGGGTAACAAATTTGAGGCCGCTGCGAGAAACTCTCCCATGCAGTCATTTTGAGTCTCTCTCTCTCTCTCTCTCTCTCTCTCTCTCTCCTTCTTTTTCTTCTTCCTCTCTCTCTCTCTCTCTCTCTCTCTCTCTCTCCTTCTTCTTCTTCTTTATCATCTTCTTCCTCTCTCTCTCTCTCTCTCTCTCTCTCTCTCTCTCCTTCTTCTTCTTTATTATCTTCTTCCTCTCTCTCTCTCTCTCTCTCTCTCTCTCTTCTTCTTCTTCTCCTTCTCCTTCTTCTTGTTCTTCTTGTTCTTCTTCTTCTTCTTCTTCTTCTCTCTCTCTCTCTCTCTCTCTCTCTCTCTCTCTCTCTCTCTCTCCTTACAGTTCTCAACGACTTCATCCTACGTCCTTTTTCTATGGGAAGTCCATTTCCTTTCACTTATTATTTTTATCGTAATACAAAGATAGATTTTAGAGTGGTAAATATCTTCAACTTCATCAATTTAGGATTGTAAGATGTGTTGTTGAATCACTCGTCTTTTGTATATTTTGTTTTTATTTATTTATTTGCACATTTTATGCTACACGCTGCATTCGAATTGAAATAGACCCAAAAGGAGTTTTGATAGAGTTTGGATATCTTCGATTTCATAATTGATTTTTTCTAGTTTTAAGTTTTAGGTCAATTAAGTAAGACTGGTGTGTTTCTTTATTTAAAAAAAGAACGTTAGATATCAACAAAAAATCTCTCGTTTTTTCTTTTATAAATTTAATTATACAACCATTGATATCGACTGTTGCTACTACTACTACTACTACTATCATCATTATTATTTATATTGATGTTATTGTTGATGCAGTATTATTGTCATTGTGATCATGATTTTACATTATTATTATTATTATTATTATTATTATTATTATTATTATTATTATTATTATTATTATTATTATTAGATTTAAATATAAAGCCAAAGAATACTTCTAATGCAGTCTTATGTAATTCAGAAATGTCCATCACATCACTTAAAAATCATATCATTAAAATGGATTGTTGGTCGCTTCTATAATGCAATAAGAATTAAATATACCACATTAGGACTCTTACACTCTATTGCTTCACCATATTTATGGGATGCATTCAGAAAAGTGACCTCTTTGGCATAAGCCAACAAACGACTATTATTCATTGGAACAATTATAATAATTAACTGGCAACTCTTGAAAAAAACAAGCAATGTCAGCAAACACCCCCTAAGATTCCTGTTCAACTATCAACCGTCAGAATGACATATTTGTCATACAATATCCCCTGAGACTCATGATTACCAGGCAACTTGCAAATGGCAAACTCTTTCATATCAAGCATCCCATTAGAGTCATGACTACCTGACAACTTGTAGAATGGCATTATCTTTATCTGAAAACATCCCCTGAATCTCGTACGATTAACTAACAGTTAATAGAACTTGTGTCATCAAACATCCCCTTACACTCATGATTAACTGGTAACATAGTGGAATGACATAAGCTGCGAAGGAAACATCCTCTTAGCATGATTTAATTGGCAACTAGTAGAATGGCATTATCTGTGCAGAAAACATCCCGATAGTCATGATTTAAATGATAAGCTGTGTAGAAAACATGCTCTTGGTTATGATATAATTGGCAAGTAGCAGAATGACACAAGCCATTCAAGAAACACCCTCTTAGCCATTATTTATATGGCAAATAGAAGAATGACATAAGCTGTTCAAAGAACACCCTCTTAGCCATTATTTATATGTCAAATAGCAGAATGACATAAGCTGTTCAAGAAACGTCCTCTTAGCCATGATTTAATCGGCAACTAGCAGAATGACATAAGCTGTGCAGGAAAACATCCTCTTAGCCATGATTTAATTGGCAACTAGCAGAACGATACGAGCTATTCAAGAAACATTGTCTTATCCATGATTTAATTTGCAACTAGCAGAATGACATAAGCTGTGCAGGAAAACATCCTCTTAGCCATGATTTAATTGGCAACTAGCAGAATGACACAAGCTGTTCAAGAAACATTCTCTTAGCCATGACTTGATTGGCAACTAGCAGAATAACACAAGCTGTTCAAGAAACATCCTCTTAGTCATGACTTGATTGGCAACGAGCAAAATGACACAAGCTGTTCAAGAAACACCCTCTTAGCCATGACTTGATTGGCAACTAGCACAATGACACAAGCTGTTCAAGAAACACCTTCTTAGCCATGACTTGATTGGCAACTAGCACAATGACACAAGCTGTTCAAGAAACACCTTCTTAGCCATGACTTGATTGGCAACTAGCACAATGACACAAGCTGTTCAAGAAACATCTTCTTAGTCATGACTTGATTGGCAACTAGCAGAATGACATAAGCTGTGCAGAAAACATCCTCTAAGTCTCATGACCACTCCACCAACTTCCTTTTCTATTCATCGTTTCTTAGACGGACGTTTTTACGAAACGACTTCTCTTAGATGGAAGCCGAGTGAAGAAGCTTCCTTTCCATGTTGGGAGTTAATTGAAAGGAGAGTGTCCATTAGATATAAGAGAACATGGAAAAAGATTGCCACCTCTCGTGCTGTTTTCTCCCTTTGATTCACCGTGAATTCTTTTCTCCGTTTCTTTCTACTTGATTGAGTTTTCAGTTTTTTTCACCTTTTTTTACTTTTTTCTTTTTTAATTTCGCCCCTCCAAGAGAAGAAGGTGTAAAAATTACATTCAATTAACAACGACCTGAGAGGCGCCTATGATGTCTGGAATTAGATTTTCTCCAATTTCTGCCGAAGGTGCTGGCGAAAAATTAACAAAAATTACGACTTAATTACCCGATGGGCTGACACCAATAAAAATGTCACTGGCGATCATCTTTTCCCATAATTTTTGGCGTCTCGGGTAACTCAAGATTTTCACGCCTTTCTTATAGCAATAAATGTTTTATCTACTTTTGTTACTTCGTCCCAGATACGGGCAGAATAAATTTATGTTGTGAAATGTATGCAGAAAGATCTATGTTAACTGTAGACTTATGGGGGGAATTTTCGTTATCTTTTATCAACCGCAGTGATTATAAAAAAAACGACTTATGGCAACTAATCTCTCCCTGTATAATGACTCGGCGTGATTGTAGCGACGGGTGTCACAAATATATGTCTTAGCAGTAATTCAATAAAGCTCTTTCGCTGTGGATTTTAGAAAGGAAAATAAGCTCTAATGACTCGGCATATAAGGCACCAAGTAGTTTTTTTTTAATGCAGTCTGTAGGGGTTAGTAGAGAGGGGGAAAGGGGAGAGAGACGAGAGTAGCGGAAGACTGTTAAAAATCACAGAAAGCTCCAACTTTTAAAAAGAAGTTATTCGTAGTTCTTCCAAAAGAGATGTTAATGAAACCCTTATACACCAACTTTGATCACTGGAAAATCGATGGAGTGAAAAAAAAGAAGAGAAATCGTAGTCTCAACAACATTCGACTTTTTATGTTGTCTTTGGGTGGCAGCTGAAGTTGGAATAATTTTTACGAAGAGTATCCTTGGAAGACAAGCACCAGAGCAGACCTTGGTCTTATTTGGCTTTGCTGGCTGGTAGAAAAGTTATGTGACTTTTTGGTTTAACCAGTAGAAATCTTCACACTGACTATCCCTAAGCTAAGGTCATGGTTTAGTTACTGTATTTTGTTTTACTACTCACTGGAAACCTTTAGTCTCTGTTTATTTACTGTAATTTGTTTTACTACTCGCTGGAAAACCTTTGTGTATTTTGTTTTACTACTCGCTGGAAAACCTTTGGGGTCTCGGTTTAGTTACTGTATTTTGTTTTACTACTCGCTGGAAACCTTTGGAGTCTTGGTTTAGTTACTGTATTTTGTTTTACTACTCACTGGAAACCTTTAGTTTCGGTTTAGTCACTGTATTTTGTTTTACTACTCACTGGAAACCTTTAGTCTCGGTTTAGTTACTGTAATTTGTTTTACTACTCGCTGGAAAACCTTTGTGTATTTTGTTTTACTACTCACTGGACAACCTTTTGGGTCTCGGTTTAGTTGCTGTATTTTGTTTTATTTTTCGCTGGAAACCTTTGGAGTCTTGGTTTAGTTACTGTATTTTGTTTTACTACTCACTGAAAACCTTTGGAGTCTTGTTTTAGTTACTTATTTTGTTTTACTACTCACTGGAAACCTTTAATCTCGGTTTAGTTTCTGTATTTTGTTTTACTACTCACTGGAAACCTTTAGTCTTGGTTTAGTTACTGTATTTTGTTTTACTACTCACTGGAAACCTTTAGTCTCGGTTTAGTTACTGTATTTTTTTTTTACTACTCACCGGAAACCTTTAGTCTCGGTTTAGTTACTGTAATTTGTTTTACTACTCACTGGAAACCTTTAGTCTCGGTTTAGTTACTGTAATTTGTTTTACTACTCACTGGAAACCTTTAGTCTCTGTTTAGTTACTGTAATTTGTTTTACTACTCACTGGAAACCTTTAGTCTCTGTTTAGTTACTGTAATTTGTTTTACTACTCGCTGGAAAACCTTTGTGTATTTTGTTTTACTACTCGCTGGACAACCTTTTTGTGGTCTCGGTTTAGTTACTGTAATTTGTTTTACTACTCAATGGACAACCTTTGGGATCTCGGTTGAGTTACTGTATTTTGTTTTACTACTCGCTGGACAACCTTTGGGGTCTCTGTTTAGTTACTGTATTTTGTTTTACTACTCACTGGAAACCTTTAGTCTGGGTTTAATTACTGTATTTGGTTTTTTTACTCACTGGAAACCTTTAGTCTCGGTTTAGTTACTGTAATTTGTTTTACTACTCACGGGAAAGTTTAGTCTCGGTTTTGTTACTGTATTTTGTTTTATCACTCACTGGAAACCTTTATTTCGGTTTAGTTACTGTAATTTGTTTTACCACTCGCTGGAAAACCTTTGTGTATTTTGTTATACTACTCGGTGGACAACCTTTGAGGTCTCGGTTTAGTTACTGTATTTTGTTTTACTACTCGCTGGAAAACCTTTGGGGTCTCGGTTTAGTTACTCTATTTTGTTTTACTACTCGCTGGAAACCTTTGGAGTCTCGGTTTAGTTACTCTATTTTGTTTTACTACTCACTGGAAACCTTTAGTCTCGGTTTAGTTACTCAATTTAGTTTTACTACTCACTGGAAACCTTTAGTCTCGGTTTAGTTACTGTATTTTGTTTTACTACTCGCTGGACAACCTTTGGGGTCTCTGTTTATCTACTGTAATTTGTTTTACTACTCGCTGGAAAACCTTTGTGTATTTTGTTTTACTACTCGCTGGAAAATCTTTGGGGTCTCAGTTTAGTTACTGTATTTTGTTTTACTACTCGCTGGAAAACCTTTGGGGTCTCGGTTTAGTTACTGTATTTTGTTTTACTACTCGCTGGAAACCTTTGGAGTCTCGGTTTAGTTACTGTATTTTGTTTTACTACTCGCTGGAAACCTTTGGAGTCTCGGTTTAGTTACTGTATTTTGTTTTACTACTCACTGGAAACCTTGAGTCTCGGTTTAGTTACTGTATTTTGTTTTACTACTCACTGGAAACCTTTGGAGTCTCGGTTTAGTTACTCTATTTTGTTTTACTACTCACTGGAAACCTTTAGTCTCGGTTTAGTTACTGTATTTTGTTTTACTACCCGCTGGAAAACCTTTGTGTATTTTGTTTTACTACTCTGGAAAACCTTTGGGGTCTCGGTTTAGTTACTGTATTTTGTTTTACTACTTGCTGGAAAACCTTTGGAGTCTCGGTTTAGTTACTGTATTTTGTTTTACTACACGCTGGAAAACCTTACTGTATTTTGTTGTACTACTCGCTGGAAAACCTTTTGAGTTATTCAGCTTTACCAGCTCTGAAAAGGTAATATTTATCTAGTAATATTGGCAACTTGGTACTGGACAAGTGATGACATCTTTAGTATCCTAATATCATTAACTATTTGATAAGATACATCTAATTTATTTCTACTACCCATTACTTACTTTGACGGCTGCTTTTCGGGTCCCATACAGAAGGGAGACCCCACTCTCTACAGGACCTCCACAGTCGTTTTATCTTGTTCGTTCAGAGTATTCAACATTTCATATCACGTATTGCTCATTGCTGTTAAATCGTCACTGTGAAGAGACTCACGGAATAAGAAAGACTTCTGTTTCCTTTTGATAGACTTAATGTCTTCAATCAATGTCTTCATTGGAAGGGCTAAAAAATTTATTTTCTTTACTAGACACTGTTAAACCTATAGTAGCATATGAGTTTTTTTTTTTTTTTTTTGCCCACAGTGGCTATTAGAAATGTTTTCGATGGTTTATTTTGAATGGCCCTTGAAAAAAGCTAGCAACGCTGCGTCTTTGTTTTATTATCGGTTCGGAAATCTGTGGCTTGCTTAGCATTCTTACTCATTGGCAACATGACTCTCTTTTAGCTGTACTATACATTGGAGAACCTGGCTCTCTTTTAGCTTTGCTGGAAACCCTGGCTCTATTTAGCTTTACTGGAAACCCTGGCTCTATTTAGCTATACTGTGAACTTAGGCCTCTTAGCTTGAGTGGAAAACCTGGCTCTCCTTTAGCTTTGCTGGAACCCTGGCTCTATTTAGCATTACTGGAAAACCTGGCTTTCTTTTAGCTTGATTGGAAAATCTGGCTTTCTTTTAGCTTGACTGGAAATCCTGGCTTCCTTTTAGCTTGACTGGAAAACCTGGCTCTCTTTTATCTATACTGGAAAACCTAGCTCTCTCTCTCTGAGCTTTACTAGGCATTGAAAAGCCTGTCTCTTTTAGCTTGACTGAAAAACCTGGCTCTCTTTTGGCTATACTGGAAAACCTGGCTCTCTCTGAGCTTTATTAGGCATTGGAAAACCTTTCTCTTTAAGCTTGACTGGAAAACCTGGCTGTATTTTAGTTTGATTGGAAAACTTGGCTCTCTCTGAGCTTTACTAGGCATTGGAAAACTTGGCTGTCTTTTAGCTTTACACGAAAATCTGGCTATCTTTTTAGTTTTACTGTAAAACCTGGCTCGCTATGAGCTTTACTAGGCATTGAAAAGCCTTCCTCTTTTAGCTTGACTGGAAAACCTGGCTGTCTTTTAGCTTGACTGGAAAATCTGGCTGTCTTTTAGCTTAATTTGAAAACACAGTTCTCTCTCTCTCTCTCTCTCTCTCTCTCTGATCCTTACTAGGCATTTGAAAAGCTGGCTCTTTTTTAGCTTTACAGGAAAATCTGGCTCTTTTTTAGCTTTACAGGAAAATCTGGCTATCTTTTAGCTTGACTGGAAAACCTGGCTCTCTATCAGCTTTATTAGGCATTGAAAAATCGTTCTTTTAGCTTAACTGGAAAACCTTGCAAATCTTTTAGCTTGACTGGAAAACCTGGCTGTCTTTTAGCTTGATTGGAAAACCTGGCTCTCTCTGAGCTTTACTAGGCAATGAAAACCTTCTCTCTTTTAGCTTGACTGGAAAGCCTGGATGTCTTTTAGCTTGACTGGAAAACCTGGCTGTCTTTTAGCTTGATTGGAAAACCTGGCCCTCTCTGAGCTTTACTAGGCATTAGAAAACCTGGGTCTATTTTAGCTTTACAGGAAAATCTGGCTATCTTTTAGCTTAACTGGAAAACCAGGCTCTCTCTGAGCTTTTATTATGTAGTGGAAAACCTGGCTCTTTCCGAGCTTTACTAAGCATTGGAAAAAAAAAACAGTACTTATTCCGCAACTGGAAAAGCTACGACCTATCCATTCCTTATAAGAACTGGAAAATCTCATGACAACGTAACGATTAACCGAGCCATATGATAAACCTTCAGACAAAATTTGAGCTGAAATCGTAGTATTACAAATCATTAACTGAGACTTCAGGGTAAAATTTCAGGGAAAATCCACATCTTAGTTAATATTCCGTTACCAAGAGCTCTCTCTCTCTCTCTCTCTCTCTCTCTCTCTCTCTCTCTCTCTCTACAGTTGATCCATGCAACTATTAAACCACCTATGTTAGTTTTTACTTATTTTCCCTTTAAGTTAATTCCTTCTGCTTTTTGTTAATTTCCTTCTGCTATATAGCCAATATGTTTTATTTCTTCTTCTTCTACTCTCTCTCTCTCTCTCTCTCTCTCTCTCTCTCTCTCTCTCTCCCTGCTTTATCTCATGCAAGTTACATCCATCGACGAGAAAATTATTTCAGTGATCCTTTAATAGACAACCTTAATAAACTGAACCCCTTTTTAAGAGTGGTTATTCTGCCCTTCCTTCTGCCGTCTCAATTTTAAAAAATTCATTGCGATTTTATGTCAGTTATTGTCCTTGCGAATGTGTATGTGTATAAAAAGATTTTTTCTTGTATGTGGATAAGAGCAAGTGTATGGATATAGTATATCTATGTTTGTATGTCGATTGTTTTATGTATGTGAGCGTTTGCCTCCAGTTTGGGGATGTGCGTATGTAACTTGAATGTACGTGTGTGGTTGTTGGATGCCTTTTTTTATGTGTTTATGGCTAAATTGTACTTAGAATTGTATGTGGCTTAATACATATAAATAATGAATGTTCATATGCTTGTAATTAGTATATACGCATAATGCATCTATTCATGTCAATTTATTGTATTCATGTTTTAATTTCATTGTGGAATACGTGCATGTCTTGTCTGTAAGGTGCGTATGATTGTAGGAATGTATTACTTGTGCGCTTATACAATGCCATACTGGCATAGAATAACATTTCCGTCATTATTTTAGATTTCCCTAGTTTGTATTCACATTTGTCATAAAAGTATCTACACTCAAATTCATGACCATCATTTATCATTTTCTCCTACGCTTGTTGACGCAAAGGGCCTCGGTTAGATTTCGCCAGTCGTCTCTATCTTGAGCTTTTAAATCAATACTTCTCCATTCATCATCATCTACTTCACACTTCATAGTCCTAAACCATGTAGGCCTGGGTCTTCCAACTCTTCTAATGCCTTGTGGAATCCAGTTGAAAGTTTGGTAAACTAATCTCTCTTGGGGAGTGCGAAGAGCATGACCAAACCATCTTCATCTATCCCTCACTATGATTTCATCCACAAAGGGCACTCGAGTAATCTCTCTTATAGTTTCATTTCTAATCCTGTCCTGCCGTTCAATTGCCAATATTTTTCTGAGGGCTTTGTTCTTCAATTTACAAAATCTGTTGGATATTGTTTCATTGTCATACCATAACGCATGTCCATACAGTATCACAGATCTCACTAAACTGGTATATAGCTTGATTTTCACATGAAATTTCAGGCGTTTTGATTTCTAAATTTTACTTAACCCAACCATTGTCTGATTTGCTTTTTTCAGTCTTTCATTAAACTCAAACTCTAAAGATCCTGATTAGCGATCATAGTTCCTAGATATTTAAATGATTCCACTTCGTTAATCCTTTCTCCTTCCAATGATATTTCATCTTTCATTGCATATTCCGTTCTCATCACCTCGTGATATTTCATGCATATGTCAAGCAAGCTTTGCAAGTACTGTGGTGTTCTGCAAATAAGGACAGCGTCATCAGCATACTCTAGGTCAGCTAATTTCCTGTTATCAATCAGTCCTATCCTTCTCCCCCATCTCTGACTGTTCTACGCATTACAAAATCCACGAGGAGGATAAACAAAATAGGTAACAATACATTCCCTTGGAGTACTCCGCTGTTCACTGGAAATTCATTTGTTGAGACTCCATTAACATTCATGTATTGTAATCTTTTGACTGCTATTTGTTGGTTACGGACATTTTCTAGAGGTCGTTAGTTGAAAGACAGGGTCCTTAGGGGATTAATGTTGCCAGAGCACCTCAAGTGGTGCACTGTAGATACAGTATTACCTAATGGTTTTGGCGCAAATGATTTAACCCTTCATTATCCCTCTATTCCTATTTCCTTTCTTTCATCTTGTCCTCCAATATCTTTTAAGTTTTACTTTTTAGTGCAACTTCTCAGAGTTTTTTCATTATTCCATCTGGGAGGTGAATAACCCCCAAGCCCCAGCGCCAGGCTATATGGCCTAATTTCATGGTTGGAGCCAAGATGTTAAGAAAAAGATGAATGGGCGATAAGAAGAATCTGGCTAAACTGAAAGCGGAAATTTTCGTCGATTGGCAGTACAAGGAAAAAGCCATGTGATGGAGAATTAGAATCTCTCTCTCTCTCTCTCTCTCCTCTCTCTCTCTCTCTCTCTCTCTCTCAAGAACAGAGTAGTGGAAAGTTACCTGTAAAAGAGACAGATGAATTCGTAAATGTTCCTACAAATACATTGACATTTATTAGATAAAAGTGTAAATAAAGGTGCCATGCCATTGTCATAAAATAATTATATAAGATATGACATTTCAAAAGACACGAGTAATTTGAAAACGTTTTTAATGAAACGTAAAGGGTAACAATGAATTTAAAACACACAAGTAAAGTATTGAAGAACATAAGTGAAGACATTTCAATAAGGTATATAAAAAGTTTCAACTTATCTCGCGAAAACAGAGAACAAAGATAGAAATACGTACAATAATAACAGTGGAAATTAATGAAATTAGTAATTTTTAGAAAAATTACTGAAATCTGTCTGTTTGAAAATGCCTAGCAAACAATTCATGCCTTTCTTAACCTTGCCAAAGACCACAAAATTGAAGCGTTAAAGTACCAAGGAATAACAGTGTGGCTTCAGTGCCAATAATGTATTTTTATAGCTTAACGACAGCGCAAAAATAAGCTCGTAAGTTTATCTTAAATTTTAAATTAGTTAAGGATTAACTTGAACTTATAATTGGAACGTAACTTCTACAATAAGACTTATCATCAAGGTTGAAGTTAACCTTAATGGTTTAAATTAAGCTTCTACACTGTTAAAAAAGTAGTTTAAACGAAAATTCTCTGGAGAAATATACTGTTCTTAGCTGTATTTCAGTAAAATACAGGCGACCGTAATTTTACCCTACTTTGATATCTTTTACGGGTTGGTGACCTTTACGTCAATATATCCGTTTTTAAAACGTTAAATGCCTGGCAACAGTTATTCCAAAAAAAAAAAAAAATCGACTTTCAAAGTTGATCTTCAACTGTAAGAATGATCTCAACTTATCAAAGGAGTAACGCAACCTTCAAAGTGGATTTTAACTTTTAAGGTAGGATTCTTTTTTTAACAATTAATGAAAATTAAGCAAAATGTAAGATAGGTTATACAAATGAAGCAAAACGTGAAGTGATGGTCATTTGGTTCTAAGCAATTTACAACTTTCCGTTTATTTCCAGAGACAAAAGTGAGAAAAATAAAGGCAATAAAATGAAGAAAAGTTGTCAAAAGTTTCTATCGAGGTATAACGTATTTTAATTTTTATTAGAAAGTTAAAAATACTCAAAAACTAACTCTTACCAAAAGTAAAATATATTTGCCAATCGAAACTTAATCACCAGGGTGAATCTTTCAGTTTCCTCCCTTAAGTATAACTCATTTTCATTCCTATTCCAAAATGACCAAATAGTGTATATAAAAGCTCAACTCGATCAAAAGCAATTGAAACTTTCCATTTCCTCCCTTCTTCCAATATATAAACAATTAGCAACCAAGTAAATAAAGAAATAAATAAGTAAACAACTCTGCAAAAACTAGTAAACAAATTCAACGTGGATGATTATCCCCAGGTTTTTCGCGAGAGGGAAGGAAATGGTGTTTCCAGATCCTTCAGAAATTGGTGGAAAGCGTCCAGGGGGACCTTAATTGAATTTGGCATCTATCTCGGGTGTTCATCTACTGACCCCTCCGTCGGGTCATGCATTCGCAAAGGAACCGCCTTCAATAATTCCTGTATCCCAAATAGAAAAAATAGGGTTTGGGGGAGGGGGTGATGTGGGGAGCGACGCCCCAACTGGACCTGAAATATTCTGAAGTGAATGTTCTGACCAGCTTAACTTCTGCATCCCTTTTTTTAACACTTGACTCCTGTCTAGGTGTTTCGAATTTGATCAGTGCATTTCATGTTTGTTTGTTTATTTCAAATGCAGACATTATTGGCATTTTATAGAAAACATATTTAAAACCTCTTATTATCTCTAGATTTAAACTTGTATTTTACTTTCTCAAGGACTGAGAAGCTATAACGTTATCCTTATTTATTTCGAACATTATTTCACCACCTAATTTTAACGATTATATTCAAATTACTCCTTAAAATGGGAAATGTCATGGTGAGCTATTTAAACATCTTGTATATATTGCATTCACTACTTTACACTTGGATTTATTTATTGCCTCAACTTCCAATAATTTTAATTCAGGTAAATTTTCTGTCCCCTTATTCCTATAACCTTCCCGCTTTCAAAGGTCCAGACTTCACTTTCCTAATGATCAGGTTCCAGTTTTACCATAATGCGGCTGATTCCCTTCAGGTCTGGACTAGGTATTCACATTGTGGTCCAGTGCCATTTTCCCTTAACTAAAGATGTGAGGGGTAGATGAAGATGGTTTTGGCATGCTCTTCGCACTCCCCAAGAGAGATTAGTTCACCAAACTCTCAGCTGGGCTCCACAAGGCGCTAGGTGAGTTGGAAGACCAAGGCTTACATAGCTGAGGACTATGAAGCGTGAAGTTGGAGAGGATAATGGCGAAGTATTGATTTGAAGCTCAAGATAGAGATGACTGGCGAAATCTAACCGAAGCCCTTTGCGTTATTAGGCGTAGGAGATGATTACGATGATGAATGGTGTAATAGATTTGACAAAATATTAACTTGTTTATCGATGGTTATTGATAAGTGTTGGCTACTGCCCGTTTATTGCAGAATAAATCGGGAGGACACTTTTGAATTTTCCTTTTAATCTTTTGATTTGTGTGCGTAGGATTCTCTCTCTCTCTCTCTCTCTCTCTCTCTCTCTCTCTCTCTCTCTCTCTCTCTCCTTTATATTCTCATTCTAGAATTATTTTGATTTCTAATTGCCACATAATCTCTCTCTCTCTCTCTGTCTCTCTCTCTCTCTCTCTCTCTCTCTCTCTCTCTCTCTTCTTTATATTTTCATTCTAAAATTATTTTTGATTTCTAATTGCCACATAATTCTCTCTCTCTCTCTCCCTCTCTCTCTCTCTCTCTCTCTCTCTCTCTCTCATATATATTCTCTTCCTAATATTATTTTGATTTCAAATTGCCACATAATCTCTCTCTCTCTCTCTCTCTCTCTCTCTCTCTCTCTCTCCTTTATATTCTCATTCTAAAATTATTTTGATTTCTAATTGCCACATAATCTCTCTCTCTCTCTCTCTCTCTCCTCTCTCTCTCTCTCTGTCTCTCTCTCTCTCTCTCTCTCTCTTCTTTATATTTTCATTCTAAAATTATTTTGATTTCTAATTGCCACACAATATCTCTCTCTCTCTCTCTCTCTCTCTCTCTCTCTCTCTCTATTCTCATTCTAAAATTATTTTGATTTCTAATTGCCACATAATCTCTCTCTCTCTCTCTCTCTCTCTCTCTCTCTCTTCTTTATATTCTCTTTCGAAAATTATTTTGATTTCAAATTGCCACATAATCTCTCTCTCTCTCTCTCTCTCTCTCTCTCTCTCTCCTTTATATTCTCATTCTAAAATTATTTTGATTTCTAATTGCCACATAATCTCTCTCTCTCTCTCTCTCTCTCTCTCTCTCTCTCTCTCTCTTCTTTATATTTTCATTCTAAAATTATTTTGATTTCTAATTGCCACACAATATCTCTCTCTCTCTCTCTCTCTCTCTCTCTCTCTCTCTCTCTCTCTCTTTTTATATTCTCATTCTAAAATTATTTTGATTTCTAATTGCCACATAATCTCTCTCTCTCTCTCTCTCTCTCTCTCTCTCTCTCTCTCTTCTTTATATTCTCTTTCGAAAATTATTTTGATTTCAAATTGCCACATAATCTCTCTCTCTCTCTCTCTCTCTCTCTCTCTCTCTCTTCTTTATATTCTCTTTCGAAAATTATTTTGATTTCAAATTGCCACATAATCTCTCTCTCTCTCTCTCTCTCTCTCTCTCTCTCTCTCTCTCCTATTTTATAAATCTTGCCCGGAAATAGAAATCCAT
>NC_090744.1:28110274-28282774 GCF_036898095.1 Palaemon carinicauda
TAAATGTTAAAGTTGTCTGATTTCAGTATCATTATCTTCTGAGGACACACGTCAGAACGTCAGCTAGGCAGGCCGAACACTCCACTGTGGTGCCCAAGCTTATACTCACGGTTCTGGGCTGGGATCGATCTGCTGGCATGCCAATGAAATGCAAACGTATTTCTACTGTACTAACCTAAGATTTTGCTCATTTTCAAAATTGGAATAGATAGGTGAGGCTAATCTTATAAAACTTCTGTCCTGTAAATTACCTCCACCAACGAAGTTGGAAGGAGGTTATATTTTCGCCCCTGTTCGGGTGTGCGTTTGTTTGTGAACAGCTTCATGGCCACAATTTCAATCGTAGAGTAATGAAACTTGCACTAATTAACTGTTATGTAAAAAGCTAGAAATGATTAAATTTTGAAAGGTCAAGGTCACGGTCAAGCAAAATGTCCAATTCACGCAATCAGCCATAAGTTTTGACATAGTTGTCACAGCGACTTAAAACTTGGTTCATATTTGAGTATATGAAAATCCACGCCAATTAATACATGTTAAGGTCAAAGGTCAAGATCGAACTAAAGATCAAGAAATAAGCTGCCTCGGCGGATGTCTGCACTCTACTGAGTGCCCCTCTAGTTTTACCTGTACAAGCACGCGTTGTCTCTTGTTACCATTAGTATCAATATTACTGAATTTGAGCCTTTGTAAATTAAATAACGCTTTTTATGAATAGTATACTGAAAAAGCTGTTCAGAGAATCAAGTGCTCTCATGAAAGATCGGTCTTGCACCTCTATCCCAATTTTAAAAAGAACAGTCTTAGGTTTTTTACATTTCTAATGGGGTTATTAAGAAATGACCCCTAAGCAAATTCCAGTATTGCGTAACTTAAGATTTCTCATTTCCGTTATGAATCAAGAAGTTCAGCTTTCAAGATATTCTTTATACGGTGTTATAAGTAAACCCTTTACTGCTCTATAATTATACCTATGGAAATCTCTTCCTGGTTGATTATATTTTCACTCTTGTTAGCTCACCTTGATTTTTTATTGTGGGGGGGGGGGTTGACTCCCAATCAAGCTAGAAAGTTTTGGGCCATCGACCTTCGCTCGATAAAGTCATCTAAATATGTGCTGCTGTTATAAACTGTAATAATATATGCAAAAGTTTTTGCTTTTTAGAGAAATCAAAACTTTTTATTCTTTAACTTGTATTTTTTAATTTAAGATGGTAGTTATATTCAGAAATACAGCTTATATAATAAAGAAAAGTAAGTTACTCAAATTACGATGGTGTTATAACTTAATCAAGTTAATGACTTGATGTTACGCTATTAGCTGGAATGATATAGTCTGTATTCAATTTAGTAAATATCTTTGTAACAATTTCTCACTTCTTGTTTATTATATCTCTCCCCCAGTTCTCTCTCTTTTTTTTAAATACTCTCTTAGTTCGTGTTTTCACACCCTCCTCTCTGTTCTCCTTGTGTACCTTTTTTTTTCTTCTTCCCTCTACTACTCTATTCGCAACCCTTCCTGAGGTTACCTTTGACACTCGATCCTGGACATTATTTTTTCTGCCTAACTCCAGATCTGATATGAAACAAAAAATTCCAAACGCTTACAATCGCGAAAGCGCTAGCGAATATATATATATATATATATATATATATATATATATATATATATATATATATATATATATATATATATATATACAGTATATATAGAGCACATATGTGTATTTACATATATATATATATATATATACATACATACATACATATATGCATGCATATATATATATATATATATATATATATATATATATATATATATATATATATATATATTATATATATATTGATTGATATATATATATATATATATATATATATATATATATATCAATCAATATATATATATATATATATATATATATATATATATATATATATATATATCAATCATATATATATATATATATATATATATATATATATATATATATATATATATATATATCTATCAATCAATCAATATATATATATATATATATATATATATATATATATATATATATATCTACATCTATATATATATATATATATATATATATATATATATATATATATATATATATATTACTTTAGAATGTCACTTTACGTTTATAACTGATAGATAATATATTAATGGCATCCATGAATCGAAGACAGCATATTTCCGGAAAATCTGAGATCCAGATAGTTTTTGGTTTGCAAGAAAAGTGCACTTACGTTTCTCCATTTATTATTTGGCGTCGACACGTGTTTCGAGTCACTTTTTATTTATTTTTTTTTTTCTTTTAATCCTCCATGACTCTTCATCAGGACTACAATGGCTAAACGATTACACTTTGAAAATATAGGCTGTGGGGGGGGGCGGTAAAAATTTTAAGACAAAAATATTTGAATATTCCAAAAGTCAATTATCAAAAAATTATAAATAAAAATGTTAAAGCTTTTTTAGATAAATTTGAGATCAGTTTTGATATACATAAATGATTTTTCACAAGAGCTTCACAGAATTTCATGATAGATCTTACAGGGCCCCCCCCCCCCCCCCCCAATCGACTAGTCCATTTTTCAATTGGAACTAACGTTGGATCTTCAGGAAAGTCATTTCTTGATCAAAGAATACTAATTTGTGAGACTTATTCGCCCCTTCAGAAATTGAGATTTATAATACTTGTTAATCTCAGATTCGATTCCATTTTGAGTGGTGCCTTCCCTTTTGATAAATTGTGGTCTCGATACTCTAGCATTTTCACTGCTACGAAGCAGTTTCTTCACTCCCATCCATGCCGTTTCCGATACTCTAGCATTTTCACTGCTACGAAGCAGTTTCTTCACTCCCATCCATGCCGTTTCTCTCCTTTCTCCGATGAAGTTCAAGATTCCACTGTTGCAAATGGGTTGGTGCAGTTTTCAAAACTGTTTTCTCTTGTGCAATGCAACCTTAAAAGTGAAGCCTATTCGCTCCCTCAGATTTTCTAAATTTGAAGACTACCTTGGTCAATGGTTCCAGTTCATCTGGAATGGCATCACTCCCAAAAACAATTTGGTCTCATGGCTCCAGCATTCTCTCTAAAGTGAAGTATCTTCTGCGCTTCAATCCAGGTTATCCATGCCTTGCTACTTCTATATACGGTACCTGGTCATGATACTTTGAATTTATAAGGAATTCATATCTAGGTGACATGCAAGAATCTGAGATCCAGATAATTTTTAGTTTAACAAGAAAACTGCATTTACATTTCTCCATTTATTATTTTTTCCCGTGACTCTTCATCAGGACTACAATGCTGGAGCGATTATACGTTTAATATATAGGCTATGGTGATGAAAATTTTAAGACAAAAGTATTTGGATATTCTGAAATCACTTAGAATTGATAAATGAAAACTTTAAGATTCTTTTAATTGAAGCAAGTTTAAGATTAATTTTGAAATACATATCTTAAATAAATTTTCACAAAGACTCCACTAAATTTCATGACCGATCTTAAAGGCTGACCCCTCTTTGACGAAGCCTACGCGTCCATTTTTTCCAACGGGTGACTTCGGATCATAAGGAACACCATGTCTTGTTCAAAGCAGACTAATTTGGGAAGTTTACTCACCCCCTCAGAAATTCAGAGTTTTTATATGCGTTGACCTCAGAATTCAAGTCCATTTGGAGCGGTGCCTTTCTTTATGACAAATTGTGGTCTCTGCTTAACCTCTTTGCAACAGTGGAATCTTGAACTTCATCGGAGAAAGAAGAGAAACGGCATGGATGGGAGTAAAGAAAATGCTGGAGTATGGAGACCACAATTTGTCATAAGGAGAGGCACTGATCCAAATGGAATTGAATCCGAGGTAAATGTAAATCACAAATCTGAATTTGGGAGGGGGGGTGGTAGTAAGTCTCCCAAATTAATCTGCTTTGAAGAATAGGTTACGTTCCTGAAGATCTGATGATAATCTCATTGCAAAAATGGACTCGAAAGCTGTCTTGAAGAGGGGGCAGACTGTAAGATCGGACATGAAATTCTATGAAGCCTTTGTGAAAAATCCATTGTGGATATCAAAATTAATCTTAAATCTGTTTCAATTAAAAAAAATATCTTAGTTTTCTTTTAGAATTTTTTGTTAATTTCAGAGTATCTAAATATTTTTGTCTTAAAATCTTCACCACCATAGCCTATATATTAAACGTGAAATCGCTCAACCATTGTAGTCCTGATGATGAGTCATGCAGGATAAAAATAGAAAAAAAAGTGACTCAAAACGTATCGATGGCAAATAATAAATGGAGAAACGTAAGTGCAATTTTCATGTTAACATGAAGTCTATCTGGAGCACAGATTTTTAGGAGAGATGCTCGTCTTCGATTATTGGACGACATTAAGATATATATATATATATATATATATATATATATATATATATATATAGTGTGCATATATATTATATATATATATATTTTATATATATAATATATATATATGTATAAAATATATATATATATATATATATATATATATACTGTATACAGTGAACCCTCGCTACTTCGCGGTTCGACCATCGCGGAGTCACCACTTCGCGGATTTTTTCCATAACCCATATATATACAGTAATATATATATATATGTATGCATGTATTTATGTATATATGTAGGTATGTATATGTGTATACATATGAATATATATATATATATACACACACACACATATATATATATATACATATATATATATATATATATATATATATATATATATATATATATATATATATATATATATATATATATATATATATGTATATATATATATATATATATATATATATATATATATATATATATATATATATATATATATATATCTAAAGTAGGAAGATGTGATGTAGTTCTAAGGGAAAAGTATGGGAAATATGTCTGGGTAATAAGCAAAGCTCTACCTCCAGTTTGTTTCTACATTATGATCAGAGATAAATGTAAACAAAACATTGGTTGCCATTTTTTATCGTGCTTTTTAGCATGTTTAGGAAATGCATGATATAAAATCACCTTTAATATTTGTGCCTGTTTTAGTTTAGGGTACTGTAGTACATGCATTAAGTGTTCTGTACATTAAAGGGTAGTTTGTTAACAGTACTATGTACAAGGGAAGGTTTTAAAAGTCTGAATATACCTGTTGAATAAATAGGTAAATATGGTGTCACTACTTCGCGGATTTTCACCTATCGCGGCCGCGACTGGAACCTATCTACCGCGATAAACGAGTGTTCACTGTAGTGTGTGTATATATATATATATATATATATATATATATATATATATATATATATATATATATATTATATATATATATATATATATATATATATATATATATATAAATGCATGTACATGTATACACACATACATACTGTACTGTATACTGTATATGTTGATATAAATTTGTTATTTCTATTTTTTACTGGAAGTATTTTTATTAGTTATAATTGTAAAGGGCTGTTATTGATCAAGGGTTTTCATATAGTTCATCTTTTTGATAATGGATTTTGCTAAGCATTTTATATGTTGTTAGTATGCAAGCATTTTAAGCAAAAATCGAAAGATTGAATTAAGGTCTAAATAAAGATGTATTTTAATGCTTTTATATAGGCCTGATGATGGGAATGGATTACCGAAACTTTGGGTCTGTGTAAAATATGAGTAGATAAAATTCTTTCTGTCCTGTTGATCATTAAATTTAGGCTTACGAGAAGCAAAAATCTTCAGTCATGTAAATGCAAATGCTTGTTCAGTGTATATAATATATCATAGTTTAAATATATATATATATATATATATATATATATATATATATATATATATATACTGTATGTATATATATATATATATATATATATATATATATATATATATATATATATATATATATATATATATATACTGTATGTATATATATATATATAATTAGGAGAATTATCGGCCATACCAGGCTTACTGCCCGGTTGACCAATTCCTTGGGAAACTATTGCCGAATGAGTTCTGTCACGCCCTCCCAGAGAAGGAGGGTGGCACCAAGGGCAGTGTATACCCTACCCTTACATAGCCTACAACGATGGTGATTGGTGTGTGGGACTGCTCACCTGCAACTGGCGCCACAATGGCAACTGTCAACCAGCTCTATTACTTCTTCCTGACGGAGAATAGTGGCTCTTTTAAGTGCAGAGAAGCTCCTATTTACAGAAAGAATGGGAAAGGTATGCAAAACATTTCTTCTTTGATTGGCCTTTTGAGTCTGTGCTGGGTCCCGGCTGAGACAGTCCACCCACACCAAGGAAGAAAGCAGTCACATCAGGCTCAAAAAAGTTTAATCCAACACCGAAGGATGAGAGCTGATATTCCTTCTGAAAGAGACCAAGCAGGTGTTAAGGGCCAGGAGATTCCTCCTAATCATGACAGGACTGATGAAGGAGCAGTGCTCACTCTCGCTTGCCCTAGAAATCCACCTGACCTAAGGTAACTGTCTGTGGGTGAGATTTGTCATTCCCTGTAGAAGGAAAAGAGAGCACACTGGATGTCCCATGGAATTCTTTTTTGCAAAAGGTCTCCTGTGTGACTCCTACTGTACTGCTGCTTCCTTCTAAGATTAATTGTCTGAAGAAGAGAATAGAAAGGGTAAGTAGTTGATAGAGGAGGAAGAAGTGAGAGCAAACTCATTCTTCTCCCCTAGTCAATTATTCATCTGGCGAGGTCACCGGGTACTGACAGTGTTCCCTGGGAGGTGATAGCTGTGTAGTGAATTATCAGCGTTCCTAATTCTTCCCTTATGTCTAAACCCTAAGTGTAGTTTCTGTCATGACAGGTGAAACCTTTGTATCCTCAGAGGCCACACAAACATTATAAATTGCTCAGATCGTGATTCCTCTGTGACAGCAATCCTAATTGGTTAACTCCCTAACGAGGCAGAGAAACTACCCGCAAAGAGAGATGACTTAGACTCCTTCAAGTTCATAAGAAAAAAAGAAAGAAAGGAAGAGGGTCTGCTTACAGTCACACTTCTACCAAAGTACATGGAGTACCTAAACAATTAGAAATTCAACCCAATTAAACAATGAATGTAAGAAAAGATCCCAAGTCGAGAGAGCAGCATGTTACATATGTAACCATTATGGCCAAAGATATAAGGATGCTATTCTGTGACATGCCAGTGGGCAGGAGTTCCCCTTGCATCACCCATCGTTAACAACTCGATGGCCATTCCAGCACCATGAAGACATAGTCCTAGTTTAAAGGACAAAACTTTGTATACTGATGCAAACAAATAGCACTTGATATATATCTCATGTGTAAAATTTTGAAGCAATTAATGTAAAATATGAATTTTGGGGTTAATGTGCTTTGTGTCTTCAAAGTCTTTCCTATAAAAGGCCAGAACAGGGAATCCAATATGACATGAATAGCAAAAAAATAATAGTCTCCTCTGCTCCAGGGACAGTGCATAATTATTATTATTACTAGCCAAGCTACAACCCTAGCTGGAAAAGCAGGATGCTATAAGCCCAAGGGCTCCAACAGGGTAAAATATCCCCGTGAGGAAAGGAAATAAGAAAATAGATAAACTTTATGAGAAGTAATGAACAATTAAATCAAATGTTTTAAGAACAGTGACAACATTAAAACAGATCTTTCATATATAAACTATTAAAAGACTTATGTCAGCCTGTTCAACATAAAAACATTTGCTGCAAGTTTGACCTTTTGAAGCTCCACCAGTTTAACTACCCAATTAGGAAGATCATTCCACTATTTGGTCACAGATGGAATAAAACTTCTAGAATACTGTGGTATTGAGAATCATGGAGTTGACATTAGAATTAGAATTAACTGCATACATAGTATTACAAACATAATGGTACTGTCTGGGAAGATCTGAATGTAAAGGATGGTCAGAATTATGAAAAATCTTATGCAACATGCATAATGAACTCATTGAATGCTACCACCAGAATTTAATATCTAGATCAGGAATAAAAAATTTATTAGACAGTAAGTTCCTGTCCAACAAATCAAGATGAAAATCGGCAGCTGAAGACAAGACAGGAAAACCATACTCGAAACAAGATAGAATGAAAGAATTAAAACACTTCTTCAAACTAGAATGATCACTGAAAATCTTACTAGAATTTCTCAATAAGCCAATTTTTTTGTGCAATTGAGGAAGACGTAGACCTGATGTTTCTCAAAAGTAATGTTCCTGTCGAGAATCACACCTAAAATATTAATAAGGGTCATACAGAAGTCGAGGAGCAACTGTCCTTGACATACTGTACTTAAAATCATACTTGGAGTTCTGTTAGGGTTCAACTTCATGCCCAATAATTTGCATCCTGCAAAAATTTTAGCTAGATCTCTATTAAGGGATTCAGCAACCCCAGATCTATATTCAGGAGATGAAATTGATGCAGAGAGTAGTATCATCTGCATATGCAACGAGCTTGTTTTCGAGGCCAGACCACATATTATGTGTATATAGTATGAAAAGTAATGGGCCAAGAACACTACCTTGAGGAACACCAGATATCATGTTCCAATACTCGCTACTGTGCCCATCAACAACAATTCTTTGCCATTTATTACTAAGAAAAGACCCACCCATTCTCAACTGTTTGAGTTTGAAAACGAGGGCCTCATGATTAACACGGTCAAAGGCAACACTAAAATCAAGGCAAATCATATGAACTTCCTAACCACAATCAAGGGATTTCTGTACAGCATTGGAGATTGTAAGAAGGGCATCACATGCTTCATGGCCTTTACAAAAGCCAAATTGAAGACTAGGGAACAGATGATTACCTTCAGCAAACCTATTTAGATGCTTAGCCAAAAGACGTACAAAAACTTGAGATAAAATGGAGTGATGGAAATTGAACGCTAATCAGTTGGACTTGAGCTACCACAAACACATTTACATAGTGGAGTAGCATTACCAATTCTTCAACAAGTGCTAAAAGCAAAGCACGGATGCAGTGTGTACTGTATAAGAGACCTTCAAGTTCAAGCGTCCTAGAACTTGACTCAGCACCTCCAATGCAGAAAACTGTCTGCTACGGGTGATTTCATTGCTACATCATCATCAATCGCATAGTAGAAAGAGCCAACACTACAGCTGGGACCAGTCTACCTGCACATCAAATTGCAGCCAGCAGCCATCCATATTCCTGTTGTTGTAGAATCAACATATTTGTGAAGTAAGGAATCTTGGAATGAATATGATTAAGATAAATACAGTAACAGGAACCACATTTTGGTTATCACTACAGTACTTTAGTTTAGAATAGCATTCATGCAAATTGGACTTAGGTTAGATCAACTGTGGTACAGTACCACAGTTGACCTAACCTAAATCCAATTTGCGTGAACGCTATTCTAAACTAAAGTACTGTAGTGGTAACCAAAATGTGGTTCCTGTTACTGTATTCTTCTTAATCGTATTCCAAGATTCCTTACTTCACAATGATGATTCTACAACAACGAGAATATAGATGGCAGCTTGCTGCAAATTGATGCGCAAGTAGACTGATCCCAGCTGTAGCACTGGTTCTTTCTACTATGCAATTGATGATGATGTAGCAATGAAATCACCCGTAGCAGACAGTTTTCTGCATTGAAGGTGCTGTGTCGAGTTCTAGGACGCTTGGATTTGAAGGCCTCTTATACAGTACACACTGCATACGAGCTTTGCTTTTAGCACTTGTTCAAGAATTGTAATGTTACTCCACTGTGTTAATGTGTTTGTGGTAGCTCAAGTCCAACTGATTATCATCCAATTTCCATAACTCCATTTTTTCTAAAGTTTTTGTACATCTTTTTGCTAAGCGTCTAAATAGGTTTGCTGAATGTAATCATCTGTTCCCTAGTCTATAATTTGACAGGGTCAGCTGATTTATCATATCCAACCTGTACACATCTGATTTTGCTTTCATTCATTTACAAGTAAAAAAATTTTCTATTGAAAACCTCAATTATTCCTATATTACTTTACGAGAGCGGTAGTACTGTATATCTACTCTCCCTTCCCAAGTTATCATGACCATATAACTAAAGAATGATAACTCATTAAGTGATTAGACCCTTCCCTTCACTATCATAGATAGTCGGGCTTCAGCGAGACATAAGGGTCATATTCTTATTCCCCAACTAGTTGGGGAATAAGAATACTGTATGACCCTTATTTGTCTCGCTGAAGACCGACTATCTACGATAGTGAAGGGAAGGGTCTAATCACTTAATGAGTTATCTTTCTTTAGTTATGTGGCTTTGATAATTTGGGAAGGGAGAATAGATATACTACCCCTCTCATAAAGTAATATAAGAGTAATTGAGGTTTTCAGTAGAAAACATTTTGCCTATAAATGAATGAAAGCAAAATCAAATGTGTACAGGTTGGATGTGATGAACCAGCCGACCCTGTCAATTGTTCTATTTGTTCACAGTGGATCCATTCTGCTCAGAATCAGAATCCACTTGCAGAAGGCTTGAGAAATAAGGTGTCTCTTTTCCTTTCAATGTGGGTGAAAGAATTTGCTAAGATGGATGGGCACACTGAGTATTTACCCAACAAGGACCTCAGGGATCTCATCTGCTCTTTAAATGCAGCTGTAGTAGTTAAGGGCTTTGGAATTGGGTTAGTGGTGAACCAGGCCCTTTTCCAGGTAATAGATTTTGGTTCAGAGGATGACCTAGATTAACCTACTGTCTGTTATGTCTTCTTTGGAAGTGGGAGCTATAGGGGGATCCCATAGGGCCACCTCTGTGATTGTAAAACTACACTACTGTGCAAACCTATCTACAAGGCTTTGCAGAACTTTGTTAGAGCAAACTTCGAGGTGAGGTGCCACATGTTGGCTGCCTGAGATCTGGAGAAGTTGGAAGTATAGGAGTTTTGGTATAGTGATCTTCTCAACATCTCTCTTTTCCCCCCAAGCCCTAGTTGACAAACAAACCAATGCAGAGGCAGTGGCCACTTCACTACCAGATAAATGGTTTTTGTCCTTCCCTATAAAAGGCAGCCTCCTTTTACAAGCCTGCAGCCTATAGGAACCAGCAGGAGGCTCAAAAGGTAACCCACAAAGAGGCCAGCTCCTTTTCCCATCCCAAGGCTCGGTCTGCTCCTAAGTTTCCTCGAGAGGAACAGGAACAGCAAAGATACTCCACCCCAGCTGAGGCCCTGTCAATTAAACTTTGTTTATAGAGAAAGAGGGGGCTACTGGAGACATTCAGAAGATCACATCAATGAGATGCTCCAAATTGGGGATTGTATCCATTGCTTTTGCGAACATAGGAAATTTTCTCTGTGGGCAACAGCATGTTCTTAAGAGGTCTCAGTTGGTTGTGGTCAAAACATCCTCCATACCACAGTTTTCACTAGACCAAAACCATGGAACTTGACTCCTTTGTAGGCAAGATGGTGAAAAAATGAGTCAGAATTTTTTTTCTTTAATCCAGGAAGACTATGCAGCGTACAGAAGAGACTCCCTGCAGAGAAGAGTGATCCTCGACCTGTCACAAATACTGGAGGCACCCATTTAATATGACAACCATCCTGCATGTCTAACAATTAAACACCAAAGGGTTTATACGGGTACTATAGATTTAAATGATCTATAGTACAGCTCTTTCGATATCATCCCAAGAGTGTTCACAAAGTTGGCTGATTAGAGGAGACACGAAAGAATTATGCCTCAAATACACAAATCAAGCCATACAGGTTCTTAAATATGTAGTTTTCCTGATTAGCTTTGTAAAATCAAGATTAATTCCAAGAAGGATATTTCAGTGGATAGGTCTTCAATGGAATATGGCGAAAACAACTCTGCTGCAAATAATTCTAAGCAAAGTCATATTCTTTCTTTCAAACTGCTTCTCCACAGACAGCAACTTGAGAAGAATTTTAGGTCTTCTTCAGTTAGCCTCGATAGTTGACCCAGTGTTAAAGACCAGGTTGGAAGACCTCTATTGTGTGTGAAACTGCAGCTCAGTTGCCCAGTTGTTGCAAAAGAATTCTCAGGCCATAGACAATATCAAATGCCTTTTCTATGTCGGTTCTGTTGGTCCCTTCCCCATTTCCATGATCCTTCAAACACACATATCCCTATCTGGTTGGGGAAGTCATTTAGAGGGGACCTATATATTTGGGAAATGGTCCCCTCAGTTTTCAGCATTTGACATATATATCAACCATTGATTTGTCGACAAAGCGAAGGTATTTCCTTGATTCTAGATGAACCATTGTGTGAAAAAATGCAGTCGAGAGGTCTATCGAGAACGTCCAATCTTTTTGTTTTCACCCTTAGAACTGTAGAGGGTGTTTCCATTAAGAACTTTGTGAGCACTTTGAATTTGAGTGCCGAGGGTGTTTCCATCTAGAACTTTGTGAGCACTGTAAACTTGAGTGCCAAGACATGTGGAACTAAAACCCCATGGAAAAGTTTATGATATCTTCTATCGCATCTTTTCCTAGAAGTTCCACAATTTATAGAAGTAGCTTTTGAGCTTTTTCTGTACTGTAATAGTAAGGTAACTCAGATACTGAAGTGGTTTTTTTTGATAGGGAGGAAGAATATTCCCACTAAGAATTCGAAAAGTTGCCCTCCTGTTTTTTTCCATCCATAGGCAAATCAGGACTTCGGTACTTCCTTCCCAGTCTAGAGAGTCAACAAGCCTCTCTGGAAAAGATAAACCACTTAGGAAGAAGGACCTTAAGAGCAGTAAATCACCTATACCCCTATCAGGAAGCCTGACAAGGAGGTTTATGAAGAGGCATAATCCAGGGGTATAATCCAGATGTTTCCCCTGAGGAATCAAGACATCACCAAGTAGAAAGCAATTATGACTACCTATGAATAATAATCAGGTAGGACCAGGAGAGCTTTGTCCTCCATGCCTTTTAACAAAGCTTGACCTTAAATGATCTTCCTGCCATGAATCATTTAACTTTGCTAGATTGCTCTTTAGCACCATTTCCAGCCAGTGCTATGGTAATAGCCAAAGTCCTCTCTCTCATCTCTTGAATATAAAACCAGGAGATACAAGGGAGTCAAAAGGACATCTCGACTTTACAAATAGGAAACGATCAACGGGTCTGGAACCTCTCATGATGAGCCAGAGAGACCTCCGGACCGAATAAAGAGGATCATCCTTAAACCAGTTGCAAGGAGCTTGCTTGATATATCACATAAAATCCTAACTAATGTCTCCCTGGGGAAGAATTAATTAGCAAATAAGGGCCATCCAGGTAAAAGAGAACCCTGATTCTAGTATGGAGAGCAATTCAAGACCTTGGTCACTTTGGCTAAGGTCTGTTTAACAAATTTGAAAACAATACCTATAGCTTTCATGAAGGTTTAGATCTAGTTATAGATCTTGGAGCAGGCTCTGGTCTGAGATACTAGAATTCCCTGCTTGAAAGAACTATCAACAACCTAGTTACCAGGGCCTCTGCTGAACAAATTGGTCTCATAGGAGTAATCCCCCCCCCTATTATTGAATTGGGAAGAGGGTCTTCATTATCCCCTAAGATTATCCTCGCAATCCCAGTCAGAAGGACCTAGTCAAGGATCTAACCACCCTTAACTCTGACCCGTTTATCTTCCAGACAAGTAAACAAGCTTACTTGCAGGATCTCCTTCCCCATGATCACAATGGAGAAATGTTATATTTCCCAGGTGGATCTTAATCTCCTTTTAGTATGAGAATTGAATCCGAGGAATTTTTTACTTGGACTTTTCTCGAGCTTGGTCCAAGCGCCCCAACAACGAATTTTTCACGAGCTTTTGTCTCAAAAAGTCTAGGGATGAACAGAATACTCTTGACACTCCTGCCCAGGGAGACTAAGGATATTCTCTATGGCCACCCTTATATCAAAAGCAAATTCTCCTTTCTGAACATGGACACCCTGTTGGTTACAACCTAATATGAAATTTACTATCTTTAGGGGAAGAGTCACCAGCCCCCCCTCCCCTCGACATGCAATAACAGGACATCAGAAACTGCCACCTTATCCCGTCCCTGGTTCGATGAACTATCCAGACTCAGGCCAGAAAGATCTCGGGTAAATATTTCACGAAATTATCTCTCAAGCAGATTCCTGATAATACAAGCAACTACAGTAGTTATATTGTTCCGTAGAGAAGTGCAAGTTTCTGATAGAATAAATAGCTGAGTATTTCTCAGCTATAAAGTTTTGCAAAGTTTGAAAAGATGATATTTCCTCACTTTCATGATCTGTCTTCAAGTTGTCCTCCTCCTTAATTTCCTGTACTGGAGAATGAGCAGGGTGAAAATCAGTTGATTTCTTGGTTACTTTACCATTTGTAAAGGGAGCTCTGTTGTGCACGTAGAGAACTTTTTGACATAGATGTACTAGCGCCCACATCTACCCCAATTGAGTTCATTTGTGACAAGTTAGTAGCCGAGCTTGCAACCGTATGACATACACTAACTTCGTTCAGCCCTCGGAATTTAAATGAATCGTACTATATGCCACAAGATTCACATAAGTACTGTAATATGAAACTAATATGAAGTACTTACTTTAGTGAGTGGAGTGATAATATGATCCCGACACCTCACTAAGTCTTCTGCCTCATAATCTAGATATCTTATAGAGCGATCAGGAATGCGATATTGCAAGGGTTTAGCAGCAGCAGGAGCTAAAGTTTTTATAGAATTTGAGGCTTTGTGAGAAGTTTGAATCTGTTATATGCAGCGTACTTTCAGAACACTTGCTGAAGGAAATGCTATTACCATTAGGATGAAATTGGGGAGTTAGGCTAGGTTTGGCAAAGGGGTGGGAAGGACTAGAATTAACACTTTTAAGTGAGGATTCATTGGGCTTTTGAACTTTAACATAAGTAGCAAGTGATATCAAGAGCTTGTGAAGTTCATTAGTATCGAAAGATGGCTGAACTTGTGTATTGTCCCAAGGTGAAGGCATGCCACTATCTGTTGTCATCCCAGCTATATTCAACTAGTCAAATCTTCCCTAGCTTTTCCTCTAAACTAACTGCAAGCACCCTTTAGCATATTGAACTCTCACCTTGATCGGCAACTTGTACCAGAGATCCGGTAGCAAAGGCCCGTCATCGTGATATCGTGACCGTCACCGGTACGATAACATTGACCTCAATGAATGTCTGTGTTATCTCCAGTGAAGCCGGAGATTCGATGGAAAAAGGGGCCGTTAAGGTGTAATTGTGATCAAGCATGACAAAGGTTCGTGTGCAAAAGGCCTCAGCCGGAGTCTGAGTGCCGGATTTCACCGTTGCACTCCAAATATCTGACTAGTTCTCACCCAATGAGTATCCATTATAGCGGAGTATAACTCAAGGCGGAGCTAAGGGTGTCGGCATAAAACGACCACAATTAATGACTCATACACTAACGTAACCTATTAATAGTGCTAGCTATATTAACAGTAACCACGTCAATAAAACGTGTATAACATTAAACGTAATATCATCAACTCGGATAATAAGAGAAGGCATGAATAACTCGTGATCGTATAAAAACGGAGAACGGGAAATTCACCTCTCTTACTCGAGCTAATAAAGAAAACGAGAGAAGGGATAACTCATATCTGTAGAACAGGAAACGAGCACTCTATGCTCTCGCTCTCAAGGTTACATAATAAAAAACTAACATCACACAATAATATAAGAAAAATAATAAAATTGATTGCTTTTCTCTTAGTAATTGTAATAACCAAGAACGAAAAATAACGACCACGTAACAAATAAACAAGGATATAGTCTAATTCGAGCCTTCCTGAGGCGAGTACAAAACTAACAGACTAAATCGCTATTCTTCGTAGGTCCAAATTGGACTTGCAAGCAAATAAATACCATAGTAAAAACTAATAATAATTAATGATAATACCAATGGTCATAAAATGTAAATGATATAACCTAGATGACAGAGTACCAGATGGGCAATAATAACTTGAAAATTTACCGAAGCGGACAGAACCCAAAATGGCTGCCGATACCTCGGCAGGACAATCGCTTCCAAAACTAAAGACCACCATAGTGGAAACAGAACAAAAGCCTGGTACTGCAATAAGCTGCCAAAACAAACTATGGTACTTAACATTGGTAAGGGTGAAGTAGCAACGTCAGTTATGTTGAAATAACGAGAAACTCTTCGAAAAACACTGTGCAAAGCCAATCTCAAGTTGCTCGCAAGTCCAAATTCAGAAGGATGACCTAGAAGGCGTTCGTGTGGGTGACGTGGCGTGGCCCAAGTGTGGTTTCTGGGGTCTTTGTTACGGCCTTTCCCTTTGATGGAGGAGTTATCTAAATGGAAGACAGCCTGTGAATAGTGGTTTTCACACGCCCCTAATGTATACACGACACTCACGAAGTGCTCGCGCGAGGGCTGTAACCTCTGCATTCCATGCTTTTAATTTTCTCTGGTATATTTGGAAGATTTATATCAGAAAAAGTACAAAGAAGGACTTCACCGGGCGTCACAGGTCTCTCCCCATAAATAGATTTTTCCTTCGTCAAAATCCCTTTTTTCCATGAATGGTAATGAATGGTACCATAAGTGAAACGCGGTCGTCCCGACGATTATTTGAAATAAGATAATACCCCCGACACATACACAAAGGGAATGTGGAGTGTGATCTCCCAGAAACTATTTCCATGCACATTCCAAGCAGTAATTGCTAACAAAACCACGGGTAGACATATTAATGCGCAGTAAGCAAGATGGAGAACGTTTGATCGGGCCAATACAACAGAAATCAAAGAGACAGTATCTGGCACAGCAGTTCTGGACTTCTTACCACTGGAAGGTTCTATTCCTTTGTTATGATATCTGACACAGCAGTTCTGGACTTCTTACCACTGGAAGGTTCTATTCCTTTGTTATGAGCATGTATTTATTGGAAGGGAAAGAAAATGGGAAAATTAAGGATTTTACGGGTATGTTTTGACTAAGCTTCTGGATAAGAAGCAATATAAACGTGTTTTGTATTGAAATAAACTTCATTATTAAAAAAATGTTTTTATGAAGGTTATTTTCATACAATATTATGATCCGTGCATTCTTACCAGTGGCAATTTTTCCTCTATCTTTCTGGGTTTAAAAAAAAGCTTAGTCCAATATCTGTTTATTTTTTAAATTCATCTTATCAGTAACACTGGGTAACTTGCAATCTCTAGTACTTTCAAGTGCTGCACCAAGTTGAAGCTCAACTCCAACCATAATGGGACCTCATAATTTTAAAATCAAAATCTTGAGATTCATTCTTAGATATATAAGCCCTTGTAATATCACAATAACATCTACCAGTCTAGCTGCTTGTCTCATTTTAAGAAGTACTAGATACTTGCAGGCTATCTATTATCACTGTATAAGAAAATCACAAAATATGGAATGTCATTGTAAATATATTGTATTGGCACATGTATTGACTACTGTCGTGGAATTTAACATTCCAACCATACATTTATATAGAGAACCCTGCTACATGTCTTATATTATTATAAAAAGTACAAGATATTTTCAGACTCATGGTTCACAAATATTTAAAGACTGCTGCTTAAACTTTACAAAATTGTCTTTAAAATACTTTTCAAATCTTTTCCGTAATGTTTTCAAATAATTAAAAATAAAAATAAATACCCTGACACTATTCCAAAACCTCATTTTACATACTGTATATTACACTTGTAATCTGTCTGTAGTCAATGAACCACTTCAAAATTGAATTAAATGGATACAAAATGGAAGTTCATGGAATTTGGTAGAATCATAAGTTAGGAGGAATAAGTCACAACCTTGCACTCTACCAATATGTCATGCTACAAGCCATCCAGCTTTAGGAGATACAGAAGGAAAAAAAATATTGGAAAATGTGAAAACAAAGAGCATGAAAGTCATGAGAATAGCAAGATTCTTCACTTGGTTAAGATGATGATGCTGAAAAGATAGCCTTGATGTTACTTACACACCAGCACAGTTGATAAAAAGCCAATAGCACCCAGGTACCATCCCGAAGTCAATGTGTCAAATTTCCCAGTTAAGATTCCAGCTACATTAGTTTTAGATAGCATTAACTACCAGTGATTCAGACACTGCTACTTTACCAAGTGAGGATATTTGTAAAGCTGTTCCTGCATATTTAATTGCCATCAGTTTATCATTCTTGTCAGTGCTATAATAGCAATACACTGCTTCACTCGGCAGTAACAGCAGTAACTCTTGATGCTGCAACTTCTCTAGTAGCAAACCAATATCATACCGTCTTAATCGAATGTTACAATGATGATCATAATGAAACTCCTAACTGCAATAAATACACAAGTTATAGTTCATTGGTTACCAAAGATATAGGTTTTGTTCCCTTTCGGAGCATCACAGATGGCTAAATTCCTCTCGTTGCTGATGCAAGTCCATCCAGTTTCTGATACTGGGTTTTCTACAAGCCATAATAGAGGTAGCTGTTTATTTTGAAGTCTCATTATTAATAGAATTAAAAGGTGTATTTTGTCAATGCTATAGCTACAGCAGATGTAAAAGCTAAGCCTACTACAATGCCTCAGTCTATTGAAATCTCTCAAATTTCTGATGAAGGCTACTTAATTCATTCAGGTGCCACTGGCAACACTGCTATTTTTGTAAACCAGATCAAGTTACACCATACTTTATCCAAATGCAGCTTCTCAAAATTCCATTGCTGATGGAAGAAACTATAGATATTCCACATGCAGTTCTCTTGATAGATGTAAAGCAACAATCTGAATTAAACCATGTTGCAGCTTCTGATGAGGCAACATAAATATATAAGCCTCACATTCAAACTCTACCAGTGCAGCTCTTTAATGCTAATGCCAGCAATATTGTAATTGATTCTCGGGTACTCATGTAAGCCATGCCAAAACCAACCATGCAGTGGCTTCTCAAACACTGATACTTTTCACACATTAGCTACAGACTTCTGTCTAGTACAGTGGTAACACATTTGCCTCGCATTTGCATGGCAGCAGATAATTCCAGCCCAGGACCATGACTTTAAACTGTTATTGGGGAGGTTACTGCTATGTTTTTATCACAGTGTGGGAGATTGGGCTTAATCGGCCAACATTCTTCTGGAGCATTTCTCTTCGGGGGATACTGGAATTGAAACCAGACACCTTTAACTTTGCCGATAGTAGTTGGTTAATTAAACTGTTATGCTTGAAATTGACACTTTGTAACAACCATGCTGCAATCTTTTCAAGGGATAACTCCTGTCAGGCGATAAGCTAATACAGATGCTGCTTCTTGTTACTGATATACAAACGGTGTTATAATTAGATCCCAGTGCCAACCATACTGCAGCTCCTCCGGTGTTCATGCAGCATCCCAGCAGTTAATAAGAGTTCAACTTTCACAGTTCCTAATGTAAGCAATACCTTTGAATATCACTGCCAACCCTGCTGTCTCTTCTTATATTGAAGCCCTCTACATCCTACATTTCAAAGTACTGTTGAAGCCATCTACATCCTACATTATATAGTGTTGCTAACTATGTTACAGCTTTATCGATGGCTAAAAATTACTTCACAGGTTACTGATAGTACAGTATAGACAACACCTTCAAATGGAACAAACTAAGCAAGCTGCAGCTTCACTAGGGACTACTCTAGTCTGGATATTGCTACTTAAAACCATCTCCAGTATTTGCTTATGTAAGCATATGTCGCTTCTTAAGGGCTGTGATTACCTGCCACACCAGTCCTAAATAGGCAATATCCTCACATACCACCACTACCAAACAAGCTGCAGGTCCTTGTGAGGATCACACCAGTCTCACTGCTGCTCCACTGAATCAGGTTTCTCAAATGCTGACGTATCAAGTAAATTCGACAGCTACTACTATTATTACTGCTGCGTTTCTAGAGTGGATAGCAGTCACACTGCACCTAGTTCAAATCCATCTCATGCAGTTTCTGATGTAAGAAAAATGCTGCCAAGATTCATCAAAGACTGCCACTACTGACCAAGTGATAGCTCCTCCAGGGATCACACCAGACTTGCTTCAATTACACCCCCATTAGGTTCCTCAATTGCTGGTGCATCCACCTATTCAAAAGCTGCTGCTATTCATGTGGCTTCTTTTCACAGCCTCACTGCAGTTCCGGCTTCTCAAGGCTTGTGACTGCCTGCTATACCAGGTTACTGGTGTAAGCATAATCATGAAAGGCCACTACCAACCAAGGAATAGCTCCAGTTTCACTACAGCTATACCAAATCAAGTTCCTAAACTTTTGTTTTTGTATTAAAAAAAGTTAAGAGTTACTATTACTCATGCTGCTGCTTTTCTTTTTCAAGGCTGATACTGTCCTCACCATTGCTACCCCTGCAGTTTCCAGTAATTACAAGAACTGCTGCTTTTACTGAGTGGGTGCCAGACACACTGCAATTCTTGATGGAAATAACTGTGACTTCTTAAGGACTGTGACAGCTTGCGACATCAGTTACAGGTTTAGTATATGCCAAATTTTCAAATGCCACTACCAACAGAAATCAGTCTCACTGCTGCTACGCTAAATCAAGTTCCTCAACTGCATTGCATCCAGTAACTTCAAGAACTGTTCCTTTTCCAGGGTTGGTGCCAACTATACTTCAATTCATTATGTAAACAGCTGTGACTTCTTAAGCAGTGATGACCTGTGACACCAGTTGCTGTTTTAGGCAAATTCTTCAAATGCCTATATTGACTAAGCTACAGCACTTGCAGGGATCTCAAGTATCAATAGAGCTAGAACCCCTGGAACCCATCAGTTACCAATACTAAAGACACTAGTGCACACATACTGCAGTTTTTCTAGGGTTGATGACAACCTCACTGCAGCTACTAATACAATTCCTGTGGCTTCTTGAGAACATTGGTTGATGATATAAGCAAATTCTTCAAAATTCCACTATTGAACAGGATGTAGCATCTACAGACTGCAGTTCTGGTTTCTTAAGGACCAAGTTACTGATGAAACATTATTTAAATGCCACAAGCAATCAAACTGTAGATCCTTCAGGGATCACACATTCTTGCTGATGCTTCCCCTGCTCCACGAAGTTTCTCAAATACTGTGGGCATCATGTAACTGTACAAACTGCTGCTTTTCCAATACTGTGGGCATCTTGTAACTAAACAAACTGCTGCTGTTCCAGAGTTTATGGCAGGCACCTAGTTTAAATCCACCTCATGCAGTTGTTGATGTAAGCAAAATGCTGCAGCTCCATCAAAAGGCTCATACCAGTCTCACAGCAACTACACCCAGTAGTTCCTCAACTGCTGATGCATCCTGTAATTTTTAGAATTACTGCTATTTTCAGAATTACTGCTAATCATACTGTTGCTTTTCTAGGGGTTATGCCAGCCACACAACACCAACTCCTACTGTTCAAGATGTATGCAACTATGGATGCACACGTATTACACCAGTTACTGACATAGGCAACATTTTCAAATGCAGCTACTAACCATATTTCTGCATTTCTAAGGATCACACTAGTCTCACTACAGCTGCATCCAATCAAGATCCTCAATTTCTGATGTTCTCAGTAACTTTAAGATCTACTGTTAATCTTGCTGCTTTGTTTTAAAGGTTGATATCAGCCTCACTGTAGCTATTCCTGATGTAACTATCACACTAGTCTCACTGCAGCTGCATCCAATCAAGATCCTCATTTTCTGTTCTCAGTAACTGATAAGATCTACTGTTAATCCTACTGCTTTGTTATAAAGGTTGATATCAGCCTCAAAATTTCTGATGTTCTCGGTAACTTTGAGATCTACTGTCAATCCTGCAGCTTGGTTTTAAAAGTTGATCATCCTCACTGTAGCCATTCCTGACGTAAGCAGTTGTGGCTTCTTATGAACTGTGACTGCCTGCCTGCCACACCGGTACTGGAATAGGGAAAACTTCAAATGCTACTACCAGCAAAGCTGCAGTTTCTTAAGGAAACACATGAGTCTTACTACAGCTAATAAAGATCTTGAAGTTCAACCAATAACTTCAAGATCTACTGCTGCATCTTCCTGCATTGATTCCTACCTCACTGCAATTAAAGATTTAAGCAGCTGTGGCTTTTTAAGGACCTTAAAATGTGATTGCCTGTCATCAATAGCTACTGGTACAAATCTTCAAATGCCACTCCTTATCAGGCTGCTGCTTCCCTGAATAAAAATTCTCATTCTGTTGGCATTGAGTAACTAAACATGTTGCTGCTTTTCCAGAGTCAATGGCAACTATATTGCATTTAATCCAAATCCATCTCATGCAGTTGCTGATGTAATCAAAATGCTGCTGCAATTCATCGAGTGCTGTCACTTAACTTCAGATGCTACAAATAACCAAGCTGCAGGTCTAGTCTCACTGCAACTACACCCAATTAGTTCAACTACTGAGGCATCCAGTAACTCATAAAACTATTGCTACTCATACAGCTACTTTTCCAGGGCTCATGCCACCCACACTACACCAAATTCTGCTGTTCCTGATGTATGCAGCTCTAGCTTCATAATAGGTTACACTTATTACACCAGTTAATGATAGGCAACATTTTCAAATGCAGCTACAGACAAGACCCTCAGTTGCTGATGCATCCACTAATGCAGCTACAGACAAGACCCTCAGTTGCTGATGCATCCACTATCTTCCAGATCTGCTGTTAAAAGTGCTACCTTTTCTCCAGGGTTGATGCTAGCCTCACAGCAGCTGCTACTGCAATTACTGATGTTGAGCAGCTGTGGCTTCTTATGAAATGTGATGGCCTCAACTCACACCTGTTGTTACTGGTATAGGTATAAACTGCAATTGCCAAACCTAATCAAGCTGCTGTTCTAACAGTGATCACATCTTCTTAATACAGCTACACCCTATTAAGTTACTCAATTGCTGAAGCATCCAGTCACTTCAAAAGCTACTGCTCTTTTTCAGGGAATTATGCCAGCTATACTGTAACTACTGCAGTTCGTCCTGTAAGTAGCTATGACGTCATTAGGGCTCACACATGCAACACCTGTTGCTGTGGTATAGGCAACATTTTCAAGTGCAGCTTCTAACCAAGCTTCAGCTTCTCCAAGGATCACATCAATTCTGCTGGTGCCACACCCAACCTAGTTCCCTCATTTGTTAATGTACTTGGAAACTTAAAAATGAGTCGCTGCTACTCAAGCTGCTGCTTCTCTCTTTCATGGTTGATGTCATCCTCATTGCAACAAGCTATACTGTTGCTTCTTAAGGACTATGACACCAGTTATGGGTGCAGGGATTACACTGCTGGTTTTTCAGGATTGGTGCCAGACCCAATACAGTTCCTGATGTAACAGCTGTGGCTTCTTCAGTACTGTGATGACCTGTGACACCAGTTGCTGGTATATACAAAATCTTTTAATGCCGCATGCAGCTCCTCCCGGAATGAACATCAGTTTTTCACATATGAAGTTCCTAGTTGCTGCTGCACCTAATAACCGTAAGAGCCACAGCTAATCATGCTGCTGCTTTTTTTCAGATTTTCCAGGATAGAGGCTATTGATACTATTATAACTACACTAAAGACAGCTCCGCCATTTGCAGATGTAAAGCAATACCTTCTCATGCCACTTCCAACTAAGCTGCAACTTTTCCAGGTTCACTGTAGGCAGATACCCCAAATTAAGCTCCTTTTGCGTATGTAAACAATTGCTCCACACACAACTGTCGGAACAACACACTAATTTCTTGTCAGATTAGAATTTCTGCTAAGGCAGTTAGTTACTGATATAGACAGCTACGCCAAGTGCTACTGACAGATAATGGAGAGATTTCTCCCCAGTTGATGCTTGCTCAGTACAGCCTTCACATGCCTTTCACCAATCTTGATACTGCCTTTCCAAAGGTTGATGTCAGATACTTTGAAGTTACACCTAGCTTGGCTCCCATAATGTCAAAATAGGCAGTACTTCTAGATGCCTGGACTAATGTCATCCATGCTGCAGTTACATCAAATACAGCTCCTCCACTTGCTACTATAAACCAACTCCTTTAAATGACATTGCCAAATTTGCTGCTTCTCCAACTTTTCAGCCATCAACACTTCTGCTATCTTAATGCATATCCTCCAACTGTTGATATAGGCAAAGAAAATAAAATGTCTTGTCCAAAGTTGATGTCTGCTACACTGCTAACCATGCTGTCACTTCAAAGGCTTATGCCATCCATTTTAAAGCTACACAAGCTGCTCTCTGCAACCAGAGGTAACAAACACCTACAAATGTCATTGCCAATACCCTTGTAAATGTATTGTTACCATAAAAATACTGATCACATTACTTCTGCTAATTTCTCTTGTTGGCAAAGTTTACAATGTTTCTTATCAATGTCCAGCCCCTTTGCCTATGCCAATTATATTGCACATACTGGTCACTAAATTGCCTGTCTGCAGTTATAAAGAGGCTAGTTGCCTCAAACATTTACTAGTCTTGCCACGCTGCAGCACCCCAAGTAGAGAGTTCTCCACGACTAACATCACTTTCCTACTTTTGATCATCCCCCTGTTACAGTTGCTGTAAACATTTAGCACTTATATATTAAATGTACATGCTTATCATAAGTATATCATTCATTTACAATTTAAGGGTATCATGATTAACCTTAGTTACAGGCCAAAAATTCACAATGCTGATAGATAGTGCCATAACTGACAAGAAATTACTGTACATGCTAAATTACTGCTTATAAATTCAATCACATATTTGACAGACATTACTGCACAAGTTACAAAAGCATAAATAAATACTAAATGAGGTTCTTACCATATTTTATCAACCCATAAATAAATCTAGAATTAAATTTGACAAATTCTCAATAACACCTGCAATATTAAACATATTTTGAATTTTTCAAATCAATGCAGCTTTAAACATATGGAAATCTACACCAAAATACTAATTTTTTTTTTTTTTTTTACTTACAATGTTGTTTTATCACACCAATTTACGAAGACTTTGTTTGACATACTGTACTTCCAAATATTTCTAGATGTGGATAGTTGTGAGATGAACTTCCCTTCGCTGACAATTCAACCTAAAACTTCCATCCTTTCCCTAATTATAAATGATATTGTTGTCACCAACAAATACACAGAATATTGTCAAGAGAAGAGTAATCAGTGTTAAAATGAATATATAGATGTGAAATGAATACTAAGCAACATTGTAAGTAAATAAAAATAAAATATCAATACTGCAATTCTGTGTATACATAAAAGAAAAAGCCCATTATAAAAACAATTTTCTTATAGGGCTGGAAAGCATAAAACTATTACTAAAAACTTATGTACAGTAATAAACATTCCATAAATCCTTATGAATTTAAATTACATATCATAAATTTAAATATTCTGTATCAATATATTTCAAACATATACAATATTAAAATTTATATAAATAAACAAAATATGAGAAAAACTCTTAAATGGAAGAAATGTGAAACTGAAATACAGTATTTAAAAATAGAGTACAACTCAACTTAGTCTATACTGTATGTAAAATATATCAAATTAAGCCATATATTAGTAAAATATATAAAATAACATATATTAAAGAAAATGATGAAATTAAAACAATATATACATTGTAAGACAGACATAACTTATCTTATTAAAAGCTTCAAATGGTTATGTAAAATTGGAAAACCTCCAGGAAAATAACTTCCTGCAATGCTATGACTGAGATTAAAACTAATAATATCAGTGTATTGTAACTAAAAATTACATTAGAAGTATTTTCCCTTATACAGTTCAATATTTACAAGTAAATTTCATTTAATATATATTGTTTTTGTGACGGAATGTTCTTGATATTCATAAAATATCTTAAATCAAAATTATTAATGGAAATGTTTATGACCTATTTACCACCCTGGTTAGTCAAGAAGGCCAAACAATTTTTATGGCATCTCAACACCAAAAACAAATAAAAATTTGACATTTAATTACAGTAACACACCTCTTCCACTTTATATAGAGAAAAGATGGAAATAACACTTGTACATAGATGTCTGTACTATAATAACACCTTCAATTTAAATTCGGTATTATATTCTTATCTACAATCTGCTTGTTTTAAGTTCTAACCTATTTCGTTGTAAAGTTACAATAAATGTAAACCTTGTCAATGAAAATATATAACCTGTCCTATCCAATATAATTTTATGTTAATCAGTAAGTGACAGGTTTTTCCAAGGTGGGAAAACCTACAGATCAAAATGGTACACTTTTAGTTTGTTAAGTAACCACATTAATAATAAAATACCCTCATTAATAATAAAATACCCTCTATTACAAAGTTTTCACAAAACAACTTATGAAGAGAGCAGTGGGGATATTCATAAATTTCAGACATCATACAAATAAAAATGAACAATCCCCTCTTATGATTTTTTAAGTTCTGGGAATGAGTGTTATAATCCTACCTGGTCCCTTTATTGTGAAAGAATGGAAATGTGAACACAAATTTAACATTTCGACCACAAATACATGCTATTTGAAGATGGAGCAAATACTATTTCAAAAATAAGACAATAAAAAAGTTGCCAAAACATAGGAACAGATTTGGGACATTACTCAGTGCTCTACTAAGTCATTCAAGACTATGATTTGACTATGAGAGTTTTTAATAATACGCATACTTATGACAAGAAGCTACCATACGTTAATAGTCTACTACTTCTTAGATGAAGAAACAATTCGCATAGTTTCAACATATGTAATCAAAACAAGCGTTTAAATTTCCAATTACATGAGAAAGGAATTCAATAAGACTAAGATAATAACAAAAACAGGCTCATATTTACAGCACATTTCAAAAGATTAATAGCTATCTCAAGATGAGACCTAACAAAACAGAAGGTATCCACAAAGCTCTTACAATTCTCATCATCTACCAAGACTTTAGGATGTCATGTGTGCAAAATTTGTGAATTTAACATTAAAAATATATAAAAAAAAAAAACTTTCGTCATAAAATTTATCTTAGAACACAAAACTTGATTAAGAATCATACAGATAATGAAATGTTGAAAATTATGTGATTTATAACACTGCTGCCATGCTACTTAATTATCCTGAAATTATAATACATACTGTTTTGTGAAAATATTCAAACAAATAACATTTTCTGAAAATACTTCAAGGTAAAACTACCCACAACTAACATTCATGACCATTTTTATCCATAAAACCTATTTCGATCATTAGCCACACAAATAAAAAGGGAATGTTAATCCAAGATACATTAGTCCATGCACCAGAACATGTAACCATTAGCAAAACCACAATACTGACTTTGTTGAGAATTGGTCTGCATATGTCCTACAATGGACAAAGACACAGAGGAGAAAATAAAAGCGGCAATAGACTCGCTAATTGCAATATAGGAGCAGTAAGCTGCAAAAAGTATGACAGACCATGAAAAGATCTGCACCATTAACGAAATATCGAGACCATGAACTGAAACCAAAGAGCTTAAAGAATTTAAACTTGAGCATTTGTACAGTACAGTATATTATATAGTAAAATTATTAAAAATTTTGTAATGTTTGGGATACAGTACAATTACGCAAATACGGTAAACAATAATACAGATGGCATATATCTCTAACTCTACTAAAATATAAAATTTTGGACAAAACATACTATCAAATGTGCAAGAAATTCTTGGAGAAAACTAGAAGATAATAATTATATATTAAGCAGTATTTTTTCTGAGAATAAAATATATTATAAGTAAACTATGAGTAAGAGTGCTTTAAAAGCCCTCCAACTTAACATGCATTGCAATAACCCATTCACCTTTCTCTGTTTTCTGAATTTATAAGACTATCTTTAAACTTTTCCCTATTTTCTCATTTTAAATGTTGCTTAAAACAAGTTTATTGTTTTTAAAATTAGGTTATGTCCCCATGAAACAACGCTCAGTAAAAAAAAAATCAGTCCCTTAAAGTTCACCTATATTTTATATTTTTCAGAATGTTATGGTGTCGAGCAAATCATACAACTCCTGCAAGAGCCGATGATCCTAACTGAGAGAGTAACAGCACTACATCAACAGCATTTTAACATTGTAAACAAATAAAAACAAATAAAATTTCCCTGCTGAGAGCTAACGTCACATATGTTGTGAAAAGAATATCAGAACTAAACAAAAATAGAGAATAAGAATTATGGTTTGTGCGGTTATGTTAAGAAATTTATTATCTATTGTAACGTAAAATCAGCTTGATTGAAATGTGATATTTATTGTAGTTAAAATGTTAAATTACTGTATGCAATAAATTTTCAATAAAGTTTATAAATACTCTTTATGCCTCTGATATACACTATCCTTATACAAAATGTGATTAAAGTTCATTCTATGAAACAATTACCATTTGCTTTACCCCATAAAATTATTATCTATCAATTTCCAAGAAAATAGTTGTTAATGGAATGATCAAAGGCCCTAAAGAGTATCCAAGAATGTTTTGGACACTGCACAAAATACAAAAAAAATTAATCATTTAAATAATGTAAATACTGTATCTAAAACATTATCTAAAATAAGATTAGAACATTAATTAAATAAACATCATAACCTTTGCACAATTTCACAAAATCATCCTGACTACCAAAAAAAAAATTCTTCCAATTGATAAATATTTTTGGCAATTTTAAATAAAATAATAATAAAAAGCATCTTGTGGTATATTGGAACATTCCTTGACATATCCACCTACTGGGAAAAAAAAAGACCCAAATTTCCAGAAATGTTATGTAAATGTCAACCAGTGCACAGTATATGCCCTATTATTGAAATTCTGCAGGCCAATCTAAAGTAGTTAATTAATTAATATGCATCATCATAAACCACAAACAATTAAAATGTTTCAGGGGCACAAACCCTCCTCATAAATGAAATTTAGACCGTATGTTGGTCCTAAATACTTGAGAAAATCATAAACAATAAACCCTGAATTATCTGATATTCTCATACATTAAACAATAACGAAAGCTTTGAGAAATATAAAAGTAAATGCAAACCACAAAGGATTGCCTCCCGAAATTAAAGTCTTCCACTTTCAATCGATTATTTCAATATCAGTGCATACCAAAGCATTTCTTAACTGCTTATAGCATCTTGCTTTTCCAACTAGGGTTGTAGCTTAGCTTAATATAATAATATTATTATTATTAATAATTAGTGCAATATGAACATACTTTACAAGAAACAAAGTAGTGAAATTCAATTATTATTACAAATACTTCTATGCAAATATTATCAGCATTACCCTTTTTGTTTGTTTAATTCCAAGAGCTTCTAAAGATTCTATGCAGTTTTAGTGAAACACTTTCTTCCCAATTTATTCACTATTTCTGCTTTAGAGTATTACCATAATATCATAATAATGATATTTCCCAGAACATCCTATTGTGTACACCTTTAAGTACTGTAATATACAAATCTCCAATTACTGTACTACAGAAAAGCATAATAATCATACTTACAATACATCACATAGCAGCAATGAACATAGATGCAGATGCAAGCATTAAATTACTGCAAATTTTGATTAGGATCTTCTCCAATAAAATGCATCCTCTGAAAGTAACAAAACAGTAAATTCCAATCAGAGGCTGTCATGGCGACAACACAACAGTTAAGAGACATGATTCCTAACAGGAAAGCAACAAAGAAGATTCATTGGAAAATATTTAAATTTTCAATGAGTCTGACTGATTAAAAAATATCTATAAATATCTAAAAATATCTGTAAAATGATTAAAGAATGAGTATTAAGTGCTAATCATTGGCAACGATTTAAATCTGTTCATTGGCACATTTTATGAAATGACTAGCTTGTAGAGGAACAAAAAGCATACGTAACAAAAAGTGTGACCAAAAGAACAGCACTCCTATTACTCAGGAAAATTAGATTATTACTAAAATTCCAGGTAAAGCTAACAAATACCTGAATGGAATTAGGTAAAACATGTACAGTAACCTATAGTATACAATTTTCAAGTGACATAACCTCGACCATTCCTTTTATCTGGAGTAGCAAATATTTGCTATGTAGCAATGAATGAGATCTAAAGAAATAAGATCTATAATAACAAAGAAAAAACATCAAAATATAATGCTTTTCTGGAACACCAAGTAATCATTAGAAAATACTTAGAGTAAATCTGCTGGATTAGCATCAATAGGTCCAGCAACTTCCCAGATTGTGGCCGCAAGTCTTCGAGTGTGTTCTAAAACGCAAGGCGAAGTAGCAAGACCGAGATGGATACAAAATAACTCGTAAACTCTTAAACGAGTTGGATCCATTCCTGGAAATGCTTGTGTTGTCATAGCTCTATAAAAATCCTCACAGAGGACACCAGGCAAAGGCAACATCTCACTGACACCTTCTTCCAGTTCGCCTGGCTTCAGAGGGTTACCACTACTATCTTCAAACCATAAGAAATAGGCATAACTGAATGAAGTGTCTTTCCACATTAGAGATAAGTGACCTTTTGCGAGATGGGAACGAGCGAATTCCACCATGGACCACACCCGCGCTACTGTAAGAGCACGTGTGCCGTTAGTTGATGGCTCAGAGTCCTTAGAATTTTCTCCTGCATCTTCCATCATTAAAGTAGGTGAAGTGAGCTGATGATTTGATCTATCAACATATAAAAAGTGAACCAAGCCTGGAAACTCCTCGAGATACTTATTAATGGTGAGAGCAGAGCGGCAGCCTAGGGTCATGTTTCTTAAAGCCTTCACTTCCAAGAAGTGGCAGTAATCACCCATACGTTCAGAGGCAATAGCAACTGCAGACTCGACCAAAGGAGCAGCAGTTGTTAAACTGACTCCAAGACAACAGACTCGCCAGGCTGACCGAGTAGCTTCTACGAGAGATGTCAGTGATGCGTCTACTTTGGTGGGCACTTCCGCATCGACACCATTTCTTAACCATTCCTCCAATCCACTCTTTTTTATGTTATCCCACCGGAGTCCCATCTGACAAAGGAGAGAAAGAATTTATAATTTAATAAAATAAAATTCTACTAATAAGCTTCAAAGTTTCTTCCTTAAGAAAAAGTAGTTTTGGTCAATGTACTTCATTGTTATAAAGATTTTATAAAATAATGAAATGTAAGTACAAAATTAGTAGTTTTAACAGAATCATTAAGTGTTCAGCTTTCATGATATTTGGTTAAAAGCTTCTTTCTGTATAAATTGTATCTTCTACAAATGTAAAAATTAGATAGTTCTAAAAACATAATGTACCTGCAAAATTTTCATTAAAGAATTCTATGAAAGATTTTCAAACCAAGTAAAATGTCTTCTATTGTTAATGTTGCATTCCTTGAATGCAACAATCCATCAGTGTAAAATCAATCTAATTGGTAAAATTGGATCAATTATCCTATATTATTTAATGATAATGCATTTTGTGATGCAACACATTTACTCAAGAAAAATTATTTTGATCAGGTTAAAAGTAATCTAATTTTGACAGCATCTTCACTTCATTTTAAAATATTACTCAGCTGAAGTGTAATATATTTCAACCTTCACATCAGCTTCCTAAATCTTACTGAATGAATACTTAAAAAGTAGTGAAGAGTCATTTTCCATCAGTTTACTCACCTGTTGTAATGCTTTTTCAGCCCGCTCTGCAGCTTTCCCTTTGGGAAGACGTTTAACAAGATCCTGAGATTTCCTAACGACAGTATCACACACATCGAGCAACAATTTGCCTCGACCATTGACATTCCCAGTTACCATTTCATCTAATGCAGTCATCAGGGTTGTTAACTGTATTGATAACTGTGTTCGGCTGACCTGAAGAGAGATATATCGATAGGAAATGAATTAATAAATCATGGTTAATAGTTCAAGCAGCTTAGTTAATTTAGGAAATACAGTAAGCCAAATTCTTATCCTGTTGAAAGCAAAATGTAATTTTAATAAAATCAACTATTTCTATATTTACCTGACATTAAATAAGCCTGCCTTTCGAAGCTGGACAAGTATAGACGTCTAACCCAAAAATCGAATAATCTCCCAATTACTTTTACAGTAATAGTCTTGCCTGTCTAGTGGAGTACTAAGTTTATATGGTGGTCTATGGCAGTAAGTGTGCTTATTGTCTTTTCCGTTTCTTAAGTCAAAACATGTTCATCAACCTATTGACGTTGCTAGTCATCAGGGGAGGAGGGAGATTTTTTCTTTTTTTCTATGAAACTCCCTAGACATTCTTAAGGCTGAAACCCACACTTTCACAGAAGTGAAACATTGAAGGAAAAAGATAAGAAACTCAAGAAAATTTCCCAGAATGAACAACACAAACTTAAAAGGAATTTAAAAAGTTAAAAAAAAAAATTCTATTCATACTCCCATTTCTAAAGTTTTTTAATGTCTTTTGGCAAAACGTCTATATAGGTATGATGAAGGTGATCATCTGTTCCCTAGTTTGCAATTCGGCTTTAACAAAGGCCTTGGAGAATGTGAAATCCTTCATACAATTTCAAATGCTGTGCAGAAATCAACTGATTGTAGTCAGGAAGTTTATATGATCGGCCTTGATTTTAGTGCTGCCTTTGACCATGTTAATCATGAAGCCCTTGTTTTAAAACGCAAACAGTAGGGAGTAGGTGGCCCTTTTCTTGATATCATTCTTGAATTTTTAAGTAACAAATTGCAAAGAGTGGTTGTTGATTGGCACCATAGAAAGTATAGGAATGTAATGCTATACCTGGTGTTCTCCAAGGTAGCATTATTGACCTATTACTTTTCATAATACATACACGTTATGTGTTTTGGCCTAGAAAACAAGCTCATTGTATATGCAGATGATGCTATTCTCTTTACATCAATTCCATCACCTTAATGTAGATCTGGGGTTACTGAATCCCTTGATAGAGATCTAACTAAAATTATTGCATGGTGCAAATTATAGGGTATAGAAGATGAACCCTAACAAAACTCAAAATACGATTGTAAGTACTGTAGGTTGAGGACAGACCTCTGCACTGATAATGTTTCTGTAACTATATAAAACTCCTTTAAAATCTTAGGTGTAACTCTTGACTTTACTGTAAAATTACTCTTTAAGAAACACATTTGGCCTATAGAAGAGTTTTGAAAAGGGGGCAGCACACGATGACAAGGAGAAAATACAGGCCTTCGGGAGATAGACCACAAAAGGTCACTTCGTGTTCCGATGGCCAGCTCTGCTACAATACAGTACCATCAATCCTATTTTGATCTGATATGGGACCCAATAGAGGAAAAATAATCAGCACATGCATCTGCACATCAGAAACTGTCCCGACCATAAAAGACAACACATTTGGTCCCTAGGTTTAACAACAAAATGCACAAATATTGCAGAAGCCTGTAGAGAACAGCCTAATATTATTTTATCTAAATAGGTTAAGTAATCTTCTATAAGGTTCAGATCCTTCAGGTAATCTGATATAAGGTTAACATCCTGGTGACATGCAAATTTTTCTTTGATAAGAGTTGAAATGATGCCAATTATGATTTTGTAAGAGAGACAATTTCAACTTGACTCCCTATTCTATTGCCAATAAACATCTCTTTAGTGAAACAACTTGCAAAACCAGTAGTCAGTAACTTCCTTTTGTTAATATTAATAAGGAATTCATGAAAATTAGCTTGATCCAAGGCAATAATAAAGTTAAGAAATTATTTCTTTATAATTTAGAGGATGTTTCTCTAGCAGAAAATGTCTAAATAACAAACAGGATGAAGTACAGTAATAGTATACTTGACCTCCACCCATGACATTAATTCAATCACTTTGTCTATGAAAATATTAGAAAACTTTGGTACACAAGTAGTCTTAGTAGCAGTAGCAGCATGAGATGACATTGTAGAATACTCATTATCAGAGAAATTATCTGAATTAACCTATTCAGATACATTTCGGAATTAAGTTTTCATAACACCTGATACGGTAATATATAAGTATTTCGTCGAAAGCCATACCAGCCCCACCTTTTCGATTTTGCATATCCACTTTTGAAAATTCAGGATATCCCTTTTGTTTACTACCGACAGTAACCTGTGCACCTGCAATAGTTAATGGACTCTTTACTGAAGCTAAGGTACTAGCACATTAACACTGCATGGGAAAATTTTAATGTGCTAGTGGCTGACCCTTCATTAGACTCAATAGCAATGCCATCTGAAACATGATATAACCATTTCTCAGCTCCAGCCAAACATTTTAGATTTATTCAAAATTTTTACAACTAATTCTGCAAGAACCATAAAATATGCCACAATATTAATAACAGTATAAAATTGTTGCTTCAGCATGTAGAGGGATACTAGGTTCTAAACTACTACTCTTGTTTCCTATCTTCTAGGAGAAGGACACTCCAAAATCAAACCATCGTTCTCTAGTCTTGGGTAGTGCCATAGCCACTGTACCATGGTCTTCCACTGTCTTGGATTGAAGTTCTCTTACTTGAGGGTACACTCAGGCACACTATTCTAACTTATTTCTCTTCCTCTTGTTTTGTTAACGTTTTTAGAGTTTATGTAGGAAATATTTATTTTAATGTTACTGTTCTTAAAATATTTTACTTTTTCTTGTTTCCTTTCCTCAATGGGCTATTTTCCCTGTTGGAGCCTCTGGGCTTATAGCATCCTGCTTTTCCAGCTAGGGTTGTAGCTTAGCAAGTAGTAATAAGAATTGGGAGTCCAGAGGAAACAGAGCTGACGTGACCGCAGAAAAGCGAGAGTTTTCGCAAGAGAAAGCCATGAAGGACTTTGAGAGAGCATAGGTTCACGATGAGGGCCATTGACTCAATAATGTGCTATACTGTATACCACCAGAACTCTTAATAACAAGTACAATAAAACCAATAAGTAAAATTTGCAGTGAGCCTGGGTTTGGAACTAGGCAGATAAGATTAAAATCACTGACTTTGTTTGAAAGTGAGCTAGCCTTCTCAGATTGGACAAACATATTAAATCTAATAAAAAGCTTATAAAGCTCACAACTATCAACATCAGGAAGCTTGGTAATAGCTATACATTGTTAGGTTATAATCACTGTCTTAGCCTGAAGGCAAGCTACCACTCTCAGATTGCAAGATCATAGCAAATTTAGTAAAATATTTATGTAGCACACTGGGATCTTTAAAAGACTATCAACTATTCCCTTTATTTCTACCTCTTTTTCCTTTCAGTATCATTTATAATTTAGATACTTGGGATCTACTATAAGTCAGGAGGGAGGATGTGAGGCTGAAGTTGAGAATAGGATAAAAATAGCATGGAGGAAGTGGAGGGAGTGGAATGTGATAAGAAAATTCCAATCAAGCTAAAAGTCAAGATCTATAGCACAGTAATAAGATCAGAGTTAATGCATGGATAGGAAACTTGGGCGTTAAGAAGAAAAATGGAAGCAAAGCTTAAGAAAACAGAGATGATAATGCTGAGGTGGATTATGGGAGTATCACTGCTTGAAACATTGGTAAATGATGAAATAAGAAGAATAACAGGCATAGTAAAGATTACATAGATGATAAGTCTCACGACTGAGATGGTGTGGGTACGTGTTGAGGATGGATGGTGGGGAGGGAGTGAGGAGAGCTTGGGGAAGAACTTAAGGGGAGAAGATGGCGAGATAAGGTGAAGGATGATATGGAGAGAAGAGGCTTGGTGAAAGAGGATGCCTTTGATAGAAGGCATTGGAAAGGGCGCATCAGGCAACCAACCCCTTAATGTAGGGATAACGGTAGGAAAGAAGAAGCAGAAGCTCACTATCAACACCAGTTCGGCAATAGTCTGAGTGGCACTTTCATCACTCATCCTGAAATCCACCAGCCTAGCCTTCTTTGGATATTTTCATCTGAAATACACGTTACTTTTCTTTTATTTTTGGAGTCCAAGTGAAAGTAGTCGTCCATAAGCTGAACATATTGCTTCATATGAGAGACTGATAGGTTACCCCCATCCTTCACAACGATTGTCCACATCACACTGTGCTCCCGGCACAAGATACAAAGAGAATGTAGATCTTAATCACTGTCATGGGTAGATACAATACTTTTGAAGGAATATGTTATTAATACAGAAATTTACAGTATATCTATTCCCAAGTGTGACCAGCAAAACAGTATTCGACTACTGTAATGTTTGGTCAAAGCTGTCATCACTTCACTGTCGTCAATATTTTGGAAACAAACCGAGCCTTGACAAAGCGCCTGCAGCGATAAGAGAACTGACTTGTTTTGATCAAGATGTCATCACCTTAATTAGTGGAGTCAGCATATTTTGAGAAGTTGAGCCTTAAGGTATATCCTTGTTTATGAAAAATGTCACCACGGGTGGACATGTGCCACGCTTTTGTTATGACTTAACAGAAGGTCCAGATTGCATTAGAAATTCATTGTAGAAGTTTCAATGACGTGATCAAAGTGGGTGTTTTAAGGAAATCAATCATGGCGTAGAATTTTCAAGAAATCCTTATACAGAAATGACGACTGCCCACTGTAATTAACTCCGCCCATATATGGGTATATAAAGTTCAAGAAGATATTGTCCAGAGAGATAAGACAGGACATAAGACAAGAGAGGAACTATGTCCAAACCAGATAGGAACCACGTCCTAACGAGATATGAAGCAGAGAAGACTAGAAGTCTGATAGAGCCAGTTTCCAACTTTCCCTCCAGACGATAAATGCCTACTGTATCTCCAAAGTCCTGTTATAGATGAGAAGACGAGAAGAATTGAAGCAGCCAGTTCTCCCCACTTATGACAAGTAGTAGCCAACACTGCCTGCAGCCTGGCCTTAGTTCAACACTTATTGAATTCTTGGAGAAGACTTTTGATGTCCCATCTTAATACCACCCTTTCTTTGACGTCTTCAAATCCAAAGTCATCGTGCCAGTTTCATCTGAACTTCAGCCGCCCTTCTGCAACGTTCTCAGGCCTGAAGCCTCCGTACAAGTATCCTCTCAGCAGCTGCAGAAAACTATTCAACATTCCTTAAGTATTTCTACCATACAGACAGTTCCTCTTTTCTGTTAATGTTTTGGTTGATTTGATTTGTCTGTTAAAAGTAACCAAATTAGTAACATTGATTTTCTTTATTCATAAGTTTATGAATACACAGTGTTTTTGCATGAGTTTCTTTTTATATTTATTCCCCATATTTCAATGGTGGTTGTTGGAAATCTTTATTTCAATTATTAAAAAAAAAAAAAAACTCACAATTTTAAGATCATAGCAATTACCAAGCAATGAATCCCTTGGAAAATTAACACAGGAATGAGTAGCCTATCCAGAATAGGACATCCCGTATTAACCCTTTTACCCTCAGGCTATTTGGAAATTTCCAACCCTTAACCCCCAGGGGGTTATTTTTTTCCCAGCACATTTTGCAGTATATTTTTTTTAAATTGCTCTAACAGCCTTAATTTTGGTCATAGAGAGGTCAGGTTGGTCTCATTTTCTTGGAAAATGCCTGAATTTTCTCAAAAAGTTATGAAAAATATGAAAAAAAAAAATTTTATAGCAGTTTTTTGCAAGGACGTACCGGTACGTCCATGGGGGTAAAGGGATGGGTTTTGTGAAACGTACCAGTACGTCCTTTGGTGGTAAAAGGGTTAATCTGCAACTCAATAACCTTTTCAATCTCAATCTACTGTACACTTATCTGGACGGTACATAAATCAGATTATTATTATTATTATTATTATTATTACTATCCAAGCTACAACCCTAGTTGGAAAAGCAAGATGCTATAAGCCCAGGGGCTCCAACAGGGAAAAATAGCTCAGTGAGGAAAGGAAATAAGGAAATAAATAAATGAAGAGAACAAATTAACAATAAATCATTCTAAAATAAGAAACAACGTCAAAACAGACATGTCATATAATAAACTATCAATAACATCAAAAACAAATATGTCATAAATAAACTATAAAAAGACTATGTCTGCCTGGTCAACAAAAAAGCATTTGCTCCAACTTTGAACTTTTGAAGTTCTACTGATTCAACCACCCGATTAGGAAGATCATTCCACAACTTGGTCACAGCTGGAATAAAACTTCTAGAGTACTGCGTAGTATTGAGCCTCGTGATGGAGAAGGCCTGGCTATTAGAATTAACTGCCTGCCTAGTATTACGAACAGGATAGAATTGTCCAGGGAGATCTGAATGTAAAGGATGGTCAGAGTTGTGAAAAATCTTATGCAACATACATAATGAACTAATTGAACGACGGTGCCAGAGATTAATATCTAGATCAGGAATAAGAAATTTAATAGACCGCAAGTTTCTGTCCAACAAATTAAGATGAGAATCAGCAGCTGAAGACCAGACAGGAGAACAATACTCAAAACAAGGTAGAATGAAAGAATTAAAACACTTCTTCAGAATAGATTGATCACCGAAAATCTTGAAAGACTTTCTCAATAAGCCTATTTTTTGTGAAATTGAAGAAGACACAGACCTTATATGTTTCTCAAAAGTAAATTTACTGTCGAGAATCACACCTAAAATTTTGAAAGAGTCATACATATTTAAAGAAACATTATCAATACTGAGATCCGGATGTTGAGGAACCACCGTCCTTGACCTACTTACAATCATACTTTGAGTTTTGTTAGGATTCAACTTCATACCCCATAATTTGCACCATGCACTAATTCTAGCTAAATCTCTATTAAGGGATTCACCAACCCTAGATCTACATTCAGGGGATGGAATTGATGCAAAGAGAGTAGCATCATCTGCATATGCAACAAGCTTGTTTTCTAGGCCAAACCACATGTCATGTGTATATAGTATGAAAAGTAATGGGCCAAGAACACTACCCTGTGGAACACCAGATATCACATTCCTATAATCACCATGGTGCCCATCAACAACAACTCTTTGAGATCTATTACTTAAAAAATCAATAATAATGCTAGGAAACGACCCACCCACTCCCAACTGTTTCAGTTTGAAAACAAGGGCCTCATGATTAACACGGTCAAAGGCAGCACTAAAATCAAGGCCAATCATACGAACTTCCCGACCACAATCAAGGGATTTCTGTACAGCATTGGAGATTGTAAGAAGGGCATCACATGCTCCAAGGCCTTTACGAAAACCAAATTGCAAACTAGGGAGTAGATGATTACCTTCAGCAAACCTATTAAGACGTTTTGCCAGAAGACGTTCAAAAACTTTAGATAATATGGGAGTTATGGAAATTGGGCGGTAATCAGTGGGACTTGAGCTACCACAAACACATTTACATAGAGGAGTAACATTACCAATTCTCCAACTAGTGCTAAAAGCTCCTCTTCTTGCTAACTTGCGCAAAATAACAGATAACTTTGGAGCTAAGAAATCTGCTGTCTTTATAAAAAACAAAGGAAAAATACCATTTGGGTCTACACCTCCATAAGCATCAAGGTCCATCAACAGAGCTTTAATCTCACGAGATCGAAAAGCTAAACTAGTTAGTTTAGCCTCAGGAAAACAGGAATGAGGAAGTTCAAGTTTTTCATTACTCTGTTTATTGTCAAAAACATCAGCCAAAAGGGTTGCCTTTTCCTTTGGACAGTGAGTGACTGAGCCATCTGGTTTAAGTAAAGGAGGAACTGTTGCATCTACACCAAAGAGTGCAGATTTGAGGGTAGACCACCATTTATGTTCCTGAGTTGTACCAGAAAGTGTTTCTTTTATGGTTAAATTGTACTCCTTTTCAGTTGAGGCATAAACTCTCTGAGCAAAAGCTCGAAGCTGAGTATAGTTGTTCCAGGTCAAATCTGATCTGTTACCCTTCCAAAGTTGATAGGCCTCCTGCTTCTCCAAAAAAGCACGTCTACAATCATTATTGAACCACGGTTTGTCCTTCACTCGGTACCTTAGCACACGAGAAGGGATACGCCTATCAATTATGTTGACTAGATTCTCATTCAAAGGGACAACAGGATCTACACTATTATATAATTGTGACCAATTCAAGCACAAAAGATCATGTAAAATCCCATTCCAGTCTGCTTGGGATTTCATATAAATTTTACAAGAATATGATATATCAGGGACAGGCTGCTCAGTCTTCACTAATAATGAAATCAAGGCATGATCAGATGTCCCGACTGGAGAACCAACCTTACCAGTTATAACGCCAGGGGAGTCAGTGTATACAAGGTCCAAGCAATTACCAGACCTGTGAGTAGCTTCATTTATGATTTGCTCACAGCCTGATTCAGAGGCAAAGTCTAAAGCTCTTAAGCCATGGCGATCGGTAGGAGAGATAGAACTTAACCACTCCCTATGGTGAGCATTAAAATCACCAACAAAGACAAAAGAAGCCTTTCTATCATCTTCTTGTATCTTAGCCATAATGGTAAGAAGACAATCGAAGATAGAATCATCCATGTCTGGATTCCGGTAGATCGAACATAAATAAAAGTTGTTATGCCTGCCACAAACTTTTATTACCTGAATCTCATGACATCCACATTGATAGCAGGACTTATGAGAAGCAGGGTACTCGGTCCTAATATACACCGCCATTCCCCTGGAAGACTGAAAACATGGGTTGGCCGCATACCCAAGCTCACTTATTGACATACACTGCCATATAAACTCAATACTGTACTTTGCAATAATGATAAGACAATTATTGTGAACGAAAATTATAAGTTTTCAGATTTTAAGGGTGGAAGTCAATATCTAACCAGTTCTGAGAAGTATACCGTATCAACATTAGGCAAGTTTCATAAGAAAAAATAATTAAGATATACGGTACTATTCACAAGTATTTCAAAATCTATTTATCCAATTTCAAAACTTTATGATGCTTGAAGAGGGCAAACTTACCTCTGAAACAAGAACAAGAGATAACCCCTCCGAAAGCGTTTCATAATGCACGATGTGCGGCGTTAGTTGACAGAGGTCTGTTCGCAGCAACAAAATGGAACTTCGAATCTTGCCTTGAGGTTCATCTGTAACAACAACAACTCCATAATATTTATGCATAAACTAAATTCACATCAGTAAAATCATAATTTGTCAAGTTCCAGGTTAAGGGGGGGGGAGGGTGGCCATTATGGAGTTTAAGGATCTGCACACCATGAACATAAACTATTAGTTTTCAATAAACATACAGTATACAGTAATCAATTGTCTACATATTTTCTGCAACCATACTGTTCACAGTTGTACCAAACCAATATCTTCATACTTCGAGACTTTTCACAACTAAAAATTTCATTTTAAGCAATTTAGTTTTTATGACAAATTTAGACAGCATATAGTCTATGTACAGGACTCTTAAGATAGCAATGTCTTTTAAAATTACCATAATTATAAAACATAAATTTTAAAGGATTTTTCATTTCTCCAAACTATACAAACCTGAGTCCTTTAACCCTTTTACCCCCAGGCTATTTGGAAATTTCCAACCCTTAACCCCCCAGGGGTTATTTTTTTTTCGAGCACATCTTGCAGTATATTTTTTTTAAATTGCTCTAACAGCCTTAATTTTCATCATAGAAAGGAGAGGTTGGTCTCATTCTCTTGGTAAATGCCTGAAGTTTCTCAAAAAATTATAAAAAATATGCAAAAAAAAAAAAAATGTAAATAGCAGTTTTTTGCATGGACGTACCGGTACGTCCATGGGGGTAAAAGGATGAGTTTTGTGAAACGTATCAGTACATCCTTTGGGGGTAAAAGGGTTAATACTCGTATGATTTCAGCGAAGCTGGGAACAGTCGTCTAAACTTCTAACAAGGTAGTTATATGCAATACACAGCACAACTCTCCAAAGACCCTTGACCTTAAACCTAAGACTTGTGTGGGATTGAGATTGGCAGTGTAACTCAAAGGACTCGGGTTTGTATACTTGATAGAAAAGGTACAAATTACTTTAAAATATGTGATTTATTCATATACTGTTCGAATACACACCAGCCACCTGTTGAGATACTACCGCTAGAGTTATTGGGTCCTTTGACTGGCCAGACAGTATTACATTGGATCCTTCTCTCTGGTTACGGCTCATTTCATTTTTGCTGACATACACACAATAGTCTGGGCTATTCTTTACACATTCTCCACTTTCCTCATATACTTGACAGCACTGAAAATACAAAACAATTCTTATTCACTCCAGAGGTTAACTATCGCACTGTAATTATTCAGTGGCTACTTTCCTCTTGGTAAGGGTAGAAGAGACTTTAGATATGGTAAGCAGCTCTTCTAGGAGAAGGACACTCCAAAATGAAACCATTGTTCTCTAGTCTTGGGTAGTGCCATAGCCTCTGTACCATGGTCTTCCACTGTCTTGGGTTAGAGATCTCTTGCTTGAGGGTACACTCGGGCACACTATTCTATTCAATTTCTGTTCCTCTTGTTTTGTTAAAGTTTTCATAGTTTATAGAGGATACATTCATTTTAATGTTGTTACAAAATATTTTATTTTTCCTTGTTTCCTTTCCTCACTGGGTTATTTTCCCTGTTGAGGCCTTGGGGTTTATAACATCCTGCTTCTACAACAGCTTAGCAAGTAATAATAATAATAAATAATAATTGAAGACTTATCCTTAGGAAGGAGCAGTCCTTATAACCAAACTGGCTGATTTACTAAGCCAAAGGTTCGCGCAACAAGGAGAGGACTCCCAGCTATGAGAACCTGAAGGTTCAGCGTAGCGTCCATCACGAGAGCCTGCAGGCTCAGCGTAACCGGAGTTGCGAGACCCAGAAGGGTCAGCGCAACCTCTGTTTCCCTGCCACGGGAGCCCGAGGGTTCAACGAACCAGGGTTGAGAGACCCCAAAGGATCAGCGCAATGAGAAACTGAGGTTTCCCTGCCACGAGAGCCTGAGGGCTCAGCATAATCAGGGTTGCGAGACCCCGAAGGGTCAACGCAACAGGAAACCGAGGTTTCCCTGTCACGAAAACCTGAAGGATCCACGTGATGAGAGGCACAAGAGCCTGGGGCTCAACGTAACCAGGGTTACGAGACCCGGAAGGGTCAACATAACAGGGCACCGAGATCTCCCTGCCACGAGAACACCTGACAACAATTCTTCTTCACCCAAGGGGTTAACTACTGCACTGAAATTATTCAGTGACTACTTTCCTCTTGGTAAGGATAGAAAAGACTCTTTAGCTATGGCAAGCAGCTCTTCTAGAGAAAGACACTACAAAATCAAACCATTGTTCTCTAGTCTTAGGTAGTGTCATAACTTCTGCACCATGGTCTTCCACTGTATTTGGTTAGAGTTCTCTTGTTTGAGGGTACACTTGGCCACTCTATTCTATCTAATTTCTCGTTCTCTTGTTCTCTTATAACTTTTATAGTTTATATAGGAAATATCACAAATTTTTAAGTAATTTGTATTTTTCCTAACATACTTACCTAGAACTACCTTCTTAGGAGTTACTGGTTAACTCTACCTAACCGACCAGCTTTTTGTATAGTTTACCCTCTTCCCGTTTTCTACGGGGTCAACCTCTGGCAGTGTGGTACGTGCCCTGAGGCGACCCGGGGTCGGGCAGCGTGCTAGCTCAGGTCGAATCGCCAGTAAGTTTCGTTGGAATAGATATTACTCGATCCTGCAGGTTCTCGGGGAAGGATGGGTGGGCCATAACCCGAAGGTAGTTCTAGGTAAGTATGTTAGGAAAAATACAAATTACTTAAAAATTTGTGATTTGTTCCAACACGGTTACTTACCTAGAACTACCTTCTTAGGAGACTTACACTTTAGGAGGTGGGAGTGTCCTGCAGGGATCAGGATTCGACAGGGAGGCACGCAAGAGAGGGAACCTCTAAGGAGGTCTTGGTTCCATGACCACTAGAAAACTGCACGAAAAGTAGGGGAAAACTATCCAAAAAACTCACTTAGTGTCTAAATGGCTTACCTTTTCAAAACCAATTTCTTGAAGGGTGTTCCTTTCAGTGATTAAGGTCTTCTCAACATCTTCCTGGCCCGGACGATCCGGGAAAGGAAGGAAAAGGGGGGGGGGGGGGGGGGCGTAAGGTTAAGGAAGGAACTAGTGTCTCTTGGCATTAACACCCCCGGTTACCCGGGGCCTATGACCTTAGATCTCTTGAAGGGCCGAAACGATTGGGCCAATGGAAAACTTGTCCAAGGATTTCCTCGTACAATCTTTGAGATAGTGTTCCGTGAAGGTGGACTGTCTAGACCAGGTCCCAGCCTTCAGGATCTTACCCACAGCCATGTTTTTCTCGAAAGCCAGAGAGGTGCTCAGAGCTCTAATATCATGAGGCCTTGGTTTTCCTGGGAGAGGAGTCCCAGAAGCCTCGTAGGCCCTCCTTATCACCTGTCGCAGCCAGAAAGAGATAGAATTCTTCGAGACCGGTTCCTTCACCCGGCCTGTTGAGATGAATAAATTTTTGATCTGAGGGCGATATTTTGCAGTCCTCTCCAGGTATTTTCTTACTGTTCTCACGGGACATAAGAGTAGATCCTTCGGGTTGTCGGAGCGAGGGATGGCTGGCACCAAAAAACCCTCAAACCGAGGATCCCAACACGCTGGGTTCTGCGTCTTCGCCACAAAACTAGGGACGAACCTAAAGACAACTTCCCTCCACCCTTTGGAGTGTGAGACCTCGTAAGAGAGGCCGTGTAACTCGCTAACTCTCTTCGCCGAGGCCAGGGCTAAAAGAAAAGCTGTTTTAAGGGTGAGTTCTCTGTCTAGTACGTCCCTGAGAGGTTCGAAGGGCGGCTCTGACAGAACTTTGAGAACTCTGGCTAGGTCCCACTGCGGAACCCGTACCTCCTGGGAGGGACATGATTGCTCAAAACTGCAGATGAGCATAGAGATGTGCCTTGAGGCTCCCAAGTCAATGCCCCTAAGGAAGAAGACTTGACCTAGGGCTGCTAGAACTCCTTTGATGGCCGGAATGGACGAACCCACGTCGTCTCTCAGGTACACCAGAAAGTCTGCAATGTCCTGGATCGACGCCCCTAAGGGCCTGATGTTTTTGGACGCACACCACTTCAGGAAAACTGCCCACTTTGCCTGGTAGACTACCGCCGAGGAACGCCGTAGATAACCCGACATCCTTGCCGCGGTTCTCGATGAGTATCCTTCTTTCTTCAGTAGCTTCTCGATAACCTCCACACGTGAAGGCGGAGGGATCGAGGGTTTTCGTGCCACCTGTGAAAGTGAGGTTGACGCAGGAGGTCTGGCCTGTCTGGAAGCGGCCAAGGAGGACGAAGAGCTAATTCCTTTAGGTCTGCGAACCAGTCTCTCTCCGGCCACCAGGGCGCTACTAAAGTCATCGACAGGTTGGACGACACTCTCACTCTGTTCAACACTTGCCTGATCAAACTGAAGGGAGGAAAGGCGTACACATCGAGACCATCCCAGGGATGTTGGAAGGCGACCGCGAACGCTGCTGACGGGTCTGGGATTGGAGAACAGAACACGGGGAGTTGGGCATTCAGACGTGTGGCGAATAAGTCTATCACTGGGGAGCCCCACAGTAGGATGACTGCTCGAGCTACCTCCGGGTGTAGGGTCCACTCCGAACCTATCACTTGACCCGCCCTGCTGAGGCCGTCGGCCATCACGTTCCTCTTTCCTGGAATGAACCTTGCCGTCAATTCTATCCCTTCTTCTGTAGCCCACTCTAACAGTTCCGTGGCTAGGGCGCATAGGACCTTTGACTTTATGCCTCCCTGTTTCTTTACATACGCCACTACTGTGGCGTTGTCGCACATTAACGCCACAGTGTTCCCTCGCAGGAAGTGTACGAACTGTCGACACGCCCTCAGAATCGCTATCATCTCCAGGATGTTTATATGGAGAGACGCCTCCTCGCTGGACCACTGCCCTTTTGTCGATTCTCCTAGCAGGTGTGCTCCCCAACCCTCCTTCGATGCGTCCGTGAACAACAGCATCTCCAGGGGGTCGGAGGCGAAGGGCATTCCTTTCTCTGTGTTCGACCTGATGTTCCACCAAAGAAGGGTCTCTCTCGTCTTCGGGAGGACTGGAACTATTTTGTGGGGCTCCTTGCCTTGGGTCCACGACTCCTTCAGATTCCACTGTACCGGGCGGAGCCTGAGTCTCCCTTGCGGTACTAATTTTTCCAGCGAAACCAGATGACCCAGTAACTTTTGCCAGTCCTTGGCCCTATTGGTTGTCCCGTCAGGAAGGGTTGAAGGATACGTTCTAGGTTGGCTAACCTCTCCTCTGAGGGGAAGGCCCTTACTAACTGGGTGTCCAGGACCATCCCCAAGTAAGTCATCCTGGTGCTGGGGACTAGTTGGGACTTCCCTAGGTTGACCGTGATCCCTAACACCCTGCAGAGGTCGAGCAACATAACGCCTTGCTCCTTCAGTTGTTCCCTTGAGGCAGAAAGAAGCAACCAGTCGTCCAGGTACCTGAGTAGACGTATGCCTTTCTCGTGTGCCCATGCCGAGATCGCGGCGAACACTCTCGTGAACACTTGCGGGGCCGTCGAGAGGCCGAAGCACAGGGTTTTGAACTGCAAGACACTGGACTCCCACTTGATTCTGAGGAACTTCCTGCTGGAGGGGTGCACGGGGATTTGAAAATAGGCATCCTAGAGGTCGAGAGACATGAGGAAATCCCCCTCCCTCAAGGCTGCTAGCACTGTTTTGGGGGTATCCATCTTGAAGTCCGTCTTTGAGACGAACTTGTTGAAGGCTGAGAGATCTATGACTGGCCTCCACCCTCCTGTCGATTTCTCCACAAGGAAGAGCCTGCTGAAGAAACCCGGGCCGGGGTTCTCCACTGTCTCCAAAGCTCCCTTGTCGATCATGGACGCTACTTCCTCTTGTAGCGCCGACCTCTTCAAGGGGTCCTTTGGAACCAGCCACTCGGCCTGATGGGCTGGGATGAGAGGGGGAGGTTCTTCTAGGAAAGGGAGTCTGTAGCCCTCCTTCAGGACCGTCACCGTCCAGGGATCCGCACCGAGATCCCGCCATGCTTGCCAAAAATGTCTGAGGCATCCCCCTACTAGGGGCTCCTGAGGGAGTAGGGGCCTCTCTTCCTACCTTTTTCTGGAGGAGCGGCCAGATCTACCTCTCCTAGCGTTACCGTAGGAGGGTCTGTAGGCTGACTGAGAGCCTGCGGTGGCCCTACGGGTGGGCTGCTGCGAGGCTTGAAGCCAAGGGGCTGAAGGTGGTTCTCTTCGGGGCAGCAAGGATGTGGCCTGTGAGGAGTGAGGGACGTCCGTTGAGGCTCTCCTAAACGTGGCCTTCCTCATAGGGGGGGGCCTAGGATCCGTTTCTCTCACTTTCCTCACCTTCTCCATTGTATTTTACACCAAATTGATGGGGAAAATGTCATTCCCCCACACGGAGGAATTCCTCAGCCTCCTTGCTTGTCTGTCCGGCAACTTCCGCACCAGTTTGCTCAGTACCGTATCCCTTTTCCTCAGGACCCAGTTCGAAGCCACCGACAGAGACGGGGATGATAAAAACTTAAAGGCCTTGCCTCCAGAGCTAACAAGATCCCTCAGCATGGCCTGATTTTCTGGGAGGGAGAGGTTGTGGGATGCCTGAAACCCCACCAAAGCGCACGACCACCAATCTAACCAGGAGGACATGTAGACCAGGTCCTGTGCCAAGTCCTCCATCATAGAGGCTTCTGACGGGGAAAAGCACACCGGGGGCAGTGGAGGCCCTGTCTTCCGAGGCTCCCTGGTTCAGCGCGGTCACCACTGCTTCTACCGCACGGGGACCACCGCGATGCCCTTCGGGAACGTAAAAACGCTTCTGGGATTTCAGGTCGGGAAGAAGCTTGGAGGAACTCTGGCTTCTGAGGGCCTCTGCTAGTCCTGCTAAGTATTCATCTATCTGCTCCATCCCCAACTTCACGTCTTGAGCGAGAGGGAGAGACAAAGATGGCTTTTGTTGTACCGGACTGTCGATCATCCTGGACAGTCCGGATAGTACGGCCTTCGCAGCTGAGGGCTTGGGATCATCCAAACGGTGATGCCTCCGAATTAGGGCCAGAACCTTACGGTAGGAGGAGATGTCGTCAGTCGAGCACTCCCCTCCTTCAACCAGGTCTTCCGTCACCAGTTCCTCCGTACGGGGGTACGCTGTGACGGTGGGAAAAGCAACACCCGACGAGCCTGCCAGTGGTATGGGCTGCCCCGTGGGGACGAAGGCATCCGTCATGGGAGTACCAACGCCCTCCGAGCCTGCCAGTGGTATGGGCTGCCCCGTGGGGACGAAGGCATCCGTCATGGGAGTACCTTGTTCCACGGGAGGCTCCGTGGATGGGGGATCTATGCGGACCGACGGGCACCCTTGGTGCTTAAGGAAGGCCTCCAAGGTGCCCGTGGTCGATGCTAAGCCTTCCTTCATACTCCTTATATCCTTCCTAAGGGAAGAAGGGGCGGAGGCTACCGTTGGGTTAAACACTACACAGGGGTCCCGGTTCGAGCCCTCTTGCCGGGCGGCTGGTCCGAAGGAGGAGATAGGAGGGTGAGACACAGAAGGCGAGGCTCTAGGGAGCCACCCGGAAGCGGCCGCGGCTGTGGAAAACCTAAACAGCTCGCTCCGGGTCACTGTGACATTCACCCAGTCCTTGGACTTACTCCTCTTTGCTTTCTTTTTAGAGAACTTCGACCCTTTCTTACCATGCCTCGAGCGGGAACGAGACTTCTTCTTCTTGCGGGATTTCTCCCTCTTCCTCTTGCTAAGGTTCCTGTCTTCGTCCTCTGATGACGAAGAAGAAGAAGAGTCCGATAACGATGACGATGACGAGGATGAGGACGGAGCTCTCCGACCGGCCGACACGTCCAAGACTGCGGGGGGAAATTCACGTCGTTTCTCAGGTGTGGGCGGTTGCAGAAACACGGGGGGTAGCGTAGCCGAGGGAGCCGGAGGGGACCGCGCGAGCCCTTTACAGAGCCATTGCTCCACATCCTCTTCTCCTCTAACGGGAGACCTGAAGGGAATCCTAGGGGCCACCCACGTGGTGGGGTCCGAAGACGACGAACTACCTTTTTCTGTGTCTCCCCCTGAAACACACCACAAGGCAGGGGAAGTATCGGCACTCGGCCTACCCCACATAGGATCTTCCGAGGAGATGGGACCTGCGGGCACCAGGCCCTCGCCTCCTACCCACACTTCCGCACTACACTCAGGCCCCACACATACCTGCCCCACACTGGACACTTCCCCCACAGGAATATCAGACTCTTGGGGAAGGGCAATGGGCCTCTTCCCCGCAACGGACTTACCTCGTCCCCTACGCTGGGTAGGGGAAGAAGGACGGGCGCTACGGTCTGCCGAGGCGTCTGGCGAACACACAGGCGAAGATATGCTGGAGTCCTTAGGCGACTTCTTAGCTGCCTTCTTCTTCTTCGTCCCGAAGAGCACCCACTGGATCTCAGTCCAATTAGCACACTCCGGGCACATAGAGGTAGGGGAACACTCTTTCCCCCTACACGTGGAGCACAAGGAGTGGGGATCAACCTCAGGCTTGGAAAGGAAAGCCCCGCAAGACTTCCCAGCCACAGGCCCAGGGCAACGACGAGGATGCTCCATAACGCAAAGCTAACACACCAAGAGACACAAGGATGTAAAGGGAAAGTGAAATGGAAACACGTGGGTAACACGCGGTAAGCACAAAGGATCGGGGGACACAAAGGGTCGCACAAGGTAAGAGAGAGCGCGGCGAGATGTTTATCACGTCGCGACCAGAAACTTACTGGCGATTCGACCTGAGCTAGCACGCTGCCCGACCCCGGGTCGCCTCAGGGCACGTACCACACTGCCAGAGGTTAACCCCGTAGAAAACGGGAAGAGGGTAAACTATACAGAAAGCTGGTTGGTTGGGTAGAGTTAACCAGTAACTCCTAAGAAGGTAGTTCTAAGTAAGTAACCGTGTTGGAACAAATTCATTTTAATGTTCTTAAAATATTTATTTTTCCTTGTTTCCTTTCCTCACTGGGCTATTTTCCCTGTTGGAGCCCCTGCACTTACAGCATCCAGCATTTCCAAATAGGGCTGTAGCTTAGCAAGCAATAATAATAATAATAATAATAATAATTATAATAATAATAATAATAGTATGTCTGATTGTTTAATCATTTGAGAATTTGGTATGCATATATCCTGTCCATCCTCCCTGTCGTCTGTGAGGAAAAGGAGACTTCAATATTGTACAAACTTTGTTGTAAAGAAAAGTTACTCAATCATGAGGCTTTCCTACATCTTGTGTCCATTCCAGCACATGACTTCTGCACCCAAAGGGAGGGGCAGAAAGTAAAGATGTACATCTATTCTACTCTGCAGCTGAAATCTAATTGAGGGTCACGCCATCTGACGGGTTGGAGGTCCTACACTCCACCTCCCAGCAATTACACGCACCTTGTTAAAAGTTTAAATGGTCAGTTCTAGCTTTGCTAAAATCATACTCATATTAAAAGACAATAGTTTGTATTTGTATAGGAACAAAAAAATTTAAAAAACAATAACATTCTAGGCCAGTAGTTAAAAATTCATCTTCAATTCACTTTCAGTATGGTGTTAAACCCTATCCTTAACAGAAATATGTATGAACCTCAATTTAACGAATCATTGACTTCGTAAACTAATGGGCAATAACAGAAAAATAAATACTGTACCTGTTTTGATGATTAACATACAAATATAACAATACACGAGAACATATATGATTTCAACTCCATTTACAATTCTGGTCACATGCAGCCACACTTTGACCTAAGATGCCACATACCATGTAGCATTATTATTCTCTGACACTTAACAACTTTGTTAACATCTTAAGCAACATATATTCAAGTTATGATTGAATAGATTCATATGAAACTACAGGGGCACTCAGTATAGTACAGACCTTTGCCACAGCAGCTTATTTCTTGACCTTTTGCTCGACCTTGACCTTTGATCTTAATATATATTAATTTCCGTGGATTTTCATACCTCAAATATGAACCAAGTCTGAAGTCTCTGTATCAATGATGTCCAAACTTACGACTGATTAACGTGAATTGGACATTTTGCTTGACTGTGACCTTGATTTTTCAAATTTAATCATTTCCAGTGTTTTACATAACAGGTAATCCCTGCGAGTTTCATTACTCTATGATTGAACTTACGGCCAGAAAACTATTCACAAATAAACACACAAACAGGGGTGAAAACATAACCTCCTTCCAACTTAGTTGGTGGATGTAATAATCTGTAATTATGAAAGGTTGGAAAAAATCTGTAAATATAAATAGCTTGAAAAATATTCTGAAAATAATGAAAGTTCTAAAGAAATTATTGAAGGGTTTTAGCTGCATCCCTTCAGCTCATAGATGCTGCACACATTTTTTAGCCTAAGATTTAATTCTATTCCCAATTTCTTTATTCTATCTTGCTGTGAAACATATCTTGATTTTTACTTCTTAGATCAACAAGGATTTCCCTCACTGCATCTAGACATTGAATGGTCTCCCAAGCCCAAGCACTGAGCCATATGGCTCTAATCCCATGCACCAATCAATTAGGTCTGATGATTTGAAAGGTCATAACCTAAGGTAGCATGTAAGACATTCCCAAGTTAATGGATTCTTACATTTACAACAAGCTAGACCCTTAACATATCTGCTGTAAAGAGATTCGATAATTAACTATTGTTTTTATAGAGTTAGTTTTACCAGAAACAGAATAAAATACAAAATGCTGAAGTATGGGAAAGTTTATTTTCACATGCCATATCCTCAACGAAATGTTTCTGAAATATTTAACGCAAGAACTAACATTTTTCAAAAGGGTGTATTCTTTCTAACAGGTACTAGGTTGGCCAGGGCACCAGCAACCCGTTGAGATACTACCACTATAGAGTTATGGGGTCCTTTGACTGGCCAGACAGTAGTACATTGGATCCTTTTCTCTGGTTACAGATCATTTTCCCTTTGCCTACACATACACCGATTAGTCTGGTCTATTCTTTACATATTCTCCTCTGTCCTCATACACCTGACAACACTGAGATTACCAAACAATTCTTCTTCTCTCAAGGGGTTAACTACTGAACTGTAATTGTTCAGTGGCTACTTTCCTCTTGGTAAGGGCAGAAGAGACTTTAGTTGAGTTAAGCAGCTCTTCTACGAGAAGGACACTCCACAGTCAAACCAGAGTTCTCTAGTCTTGAGTAGTGCCACAGCCTCTGTACTATGGTTTTCCACTGTCTTGGGTTAGAGTTCTCTTGCTTGAGGGTACTCTCTTGCTTGAGGGTACACTCAAGCCCACTATCTTATTTTTCTTCCTCTTTTTTTTGTTAAAGTTTTTTATAGTTTATATGTGAAAAATTCATTTGAATGTTTTTACTGTTCTTAGAATATTTTACCTCACTGGGCTCTTTTCCCTGTTGGAACTCCTGGGCTTATAGCATCCTCCTTTTCTAACTAGGGTTGTAGCTTAGCAATTAATGATAATAATAATTACAAAAAGTAACGAGTCGCTTGTAAAACTCACAAGGTAATATCTAAAGTAAACTTCTTAGATCTTTTTATATCATAATTCTCATAATAATAAGTAATAAAAATTAAATTACAATACAGTAATAATACAGTAATAATAACATCAACAACAACAACAACAACTACAACAACTAACCTTCCATAACAGGAGTATTTCTACCCAACATAGGCGTATTAGGGATGCTATAAAACTCGCCGGAATCAGATTCCTCTTCAATAACATCATCATCTTTTTTATCATCTGGGCTTTCTGCATTTTTTTCTGCCGCTCGCTCTTCCATATAATCACCTTCTCTAACCTGAATTGCTTCAGCTAACATATTAAGGAAGAGAAGATCTGATGCACTCAATTCCTGGGCACTTCGGCTGTTAGGTACGGAAAATAAATCTATAAGTAAATGAGATTTACACTGGAAATTAGCAACTTCTTACATTAATATTACTAAAATACTTGTAATTAAAACAATAATTTGTAAATACAATCCAACAGAATGTTGTCAAATCTTAACCCTGTAAGCAAAAGACAAGAACAGAAATCTTCTACTTAGTTTTAATCTATTTACAGAGTAAATGTACTAAACTCTGACTAGTGTAAAATGACAAAGTACAGTAGGGTCCCGAATTATGCGAGAATTTGGTCGATTAATGACCTCGTGTAAATGGAAAATCGCGAATTTCGAAACACACAACTAACAGAAATAATTCCATTGCGGCCATGGCAACCAGCAATTTGCCTATTCAAATGTGTTTAATACCCATTTCCAATACTTTCTTTGTACTATACTGTATTTCTTTATAATATCAAATTGTTTTTGTAAATAAATAAAACATTTAATATACTTTAAAGTTCTAACAACTTGAAAAATGGTTAAAATTACAACCAGGATAGGTGTAAACACCATATATTTCCCGTTATAACACAACCCAAAATACAGACAAATTTTAATGTTTGTCATATCTATTGTATAATACAACTGGTGAATAGCAAAACCATCACTCTATAGACTAGCTTGTTGTATGATTGAAAATCCAGAATTATCAAGATAAAGGCGATTTTATATCATGCGTTTCCTAAACACGCTAAAAAGCACAATAGAAAACGACAACCAATGTTTTTTTTACGTTTATCTCTGATCACAACGAAGAAACAGACGCATTTATACATCTGTGTTTTTGAATTGACAGCAATTTTACCAAGTATAGATTATATGTTGAATTTGTTATTACCAATGTTCTAATTATTTTTTATTAGAACTTTCAAATAAATGAAATGAATGCCATTTATGAAATGTTTTTCTTTATGATGCCGCCTGAAACGGAAACCTTCCATTTGTTTACGCTCCATCTTCGATCATAATAAACAAACGAATGCATTAAACACACATGATCTAAGTCATAACTAATGATATTACAAACATTTAAAAAACATTATGTTATTACAAATATTTTACTTACCGTATCCATATAAATTCCTAAATTCGTAGCAAAGCTGGAAATTTTTTTTTTCCTTATGCGTTTAATCCACAATAGCAAACTGCCGCTAATGACAGAGTGATAACTTACGATAATTCTAAACTGTTACGAAAGATAATTGTCCTTTCCATATCCAAAATACTTTTCCTAACTTCAGTTATAAGTCAACTTGTACCCACCTCAATTATGGATCCATATGCAAAAAAGGTAAAAGAAGAAAGTACTAGGCCTATTTTTAAAAGTCACCGAACAATTAGGTTACCGCTATCACGTTCGATGTGTGTGAGAGAGAGAGAGAGAGAGAGAGAGAGAGAGAGGAGAGAGAGAGAGAGAGAGAGAGAGAGAGAGAGAGAGAGAGAGAGATGGTTTTAAAGTACTAAACAATAAATATGATAGGTTATAACACATTGGTGTTTATGTAATATTAACTGTATAGATGGTTTGAATAAGTTAAGAAATGGTGTAAACAATTCTTTGTCATTGTATTCGCGCGGAAGCTAGACATCAGCTGATGTGATCACAGCCAAAAGTAAAACAAAAATAAGTTAGCAATACTCGATTTTTAAAACACACCCGAAATTTAACAACATAAGTACATGTTTTATTATAGCGCAATTGACATTTAAAGAGTAAACATTTTCTGGAATAGAATGGTGTTTCCTAAAAAATAGTGGTTTGCGGACGAAATCGGTTACCGTATTTTAAGCTATGATTGAAATGGATGTATACACGGTATAATTTTTTCGTTTTGTATTTAATTGACACTTCAAGAAAGCCGATTTTGGTTTCTTCATCTATTTGTAAGTATTGTATAACGAGAGAGAGAGAGAGAGAGGAGGAGAGAGAGAGAGAGAGAGAGAGAGAGAGAGAGAGAGAGAGAGAGAGAGAGAGAGAGAGAGAGATATTATGACGCAGAAGGTTACAGACCTAGAACAGGGGAGGATGAAGGTGGGAGGAGTGATGAGATAGGCTGGGTGGACTCGCAGGGGAGACGGTAGGAGACGGGGGAAGGGGGATTTGGTTGCCAGTGGCTAAAAATAGATTCTGAAAGACGGTAAAGGGAAAAACGAATCCCATCGAATAAACAGAATAAGGAAAGGGAATAAGATCCAGAGGAATAATAGATATAATGGAATGAAAATGACTAGATGGTGTTAGTTGTGATAAGAATAATTTAGATATTTGAAATAAGAGTGTCTGAGGAGGTATAGAAGGAATTCGTGATAAATATAGAGGAATATCAAAGGATACAGTTAGTTTGCATTAAAGGGTTTGTTATCGTTTATCGGCAGTGAATAGCCTAAACTTCGGTAACGAGTCGTTAATATTTTGTCATATTTTAAACAGTATACATTTGATTTGCAAACATTGGTTTTGTAGAGTAGACGGTCAAATAAAATCTAGAGAGAGAGAGAGAGAGAGAGAGAGAGAGAGAGAGAGAGAGAGAGAGAGAGAGAGAGAGAGAGAGAGGGGGGGGGGATTTCTGCCATCAAATCTCTCTCTCTCTCTCTCTCTCTCTCTCTCTCTCTCTCTCTCTCTCTCTCTCTCTCTCTCGGATTTCTGCCATCAAATCTCTCTCTCTCTCTCTCTCTCTCTCTCTCTCTCTCTCTCTCTCTCTCTCTCTCTAGAATTTATTTGACCGTCTACTCTACAAAACCAATGTTTGCAAATCAAATGTATACTGTTTAAAATATGACAAAATATTGACGACTCGTTACCGAAGTTTAGGCTATTCACTGCCGATAAACGAACCCAGTCTACTCGTGAAAACCTTGAACGCCCAGAGGGAAAAATAAGGCTTTTAAATATACTGTACTAAACAAAAATAATGCTTAAATATACCATCATTAACACTACCATTACAATTATCGTAAGGTTGGAGAAAGATAAAGATTGCCGAGAACGTAACCACATTTCTGTTTACATTTTGTCAGCTGGACTCGCACAGTTAACAGTTGATTTCATTGTTGATGTGGAATTTTATCCTTAAATAGGCTATTCATTATGAAATTATGTTAATGAAATGTAATGTTGATATTGTTTTGTAACATTTATTATAAATCACCGTATTTAGGGCTACCAATATACTTAAAAAGACAATAGATTTGATACATTTTGTAGTGCTTGACTCGCGAACTTTGAACAGCCTCGTAGATACAGAAAATTTATTTTTGAAAAATAGCGATCGCGGAAAAGGGGAATCGTGTAATTCGAACACGCTTAATTCGGGACCCTACTGTATAATATTTTTCTTAGAGAAGAAAAACCGAGATTTTTACAAGCAAGTACTGTAATCCTCACACACCACTCTTTCCATTTCAGTAAAGTAACCAATGAAATTTCTCACCACACATTCAAGTATGTATAATGACTGAAAATAGTAGAATACAGTAAAGTATTACAATATGAAAGCCCTCACCCTTAATTTCACAAAATAATTGTTAGTACCTGCCTGCTGATAGGCAAAATGAGATTGAGTGAATACAATTGTCTACATTAACTTGAATGAGAGAGCTAGGGATATGTGCTATTCATTAATACAGGACAAGAAAGCAGGGAGTTAATGCTTTCTCAGCAGCATGTATTACAGTAGGACAGAAAGGTTCATTCTGTAACACTTAACTACTGGTGACTAATGTATCCTTATTGATAATGTTCATCCTAAGACAATGTTTTGATTGTTATTTATGTGTAGTAGGGCAACATTATTTTCTACATGCCTTATGAATGCTGTGTGCACAGTTTTGTGAGTGTGTGTATGTAATTTTAAAATAATTATACTATTTTAGAGTTTAATTATATCAAGTTCCTTAGCTTCCTTACCACGGAGAACTAGTCAGACCCATGCTCTTTAGTATATAGGGGAGTTAACTGCAATGGACTTAATTTTCCTATCTTCTATTCTCCTCTAAACTAAGGCAAATACCTCAACTATATCCTTAACTCTTTAGGCATTTATTTCTATGAACTAACCCTTGAAGTCCATATTGCTTCTTCTCTAGAAGCTTGGTCTAATCAACATTTACACTTAAAAAAATTTTTAATTTCTAAAACTTTCCCATTTTCTTTCCCATCATTAATACATGCCCATATTAATGGATGATACATTCTTGTAGCACATGGTAAGAAGCCCAGAATTGCCCCGCCAGTCTCTTTGTCCTTTCAGATTCTGTCATTTTGGTTTTGTTCATATATTCTCAAGATAGTTTCCCATTACTGCACGTTTAAGATGTCTTCCTGTGGTTTTGTTAGCAATTACTGCGTAGTTTGTTGAAGGGAATAGCTTCTGAGAGATCATGATATGCATTTTTTGTGTATCATGTCATGGTTAATACTGGGATTTAAATAACCATCCCTCTCATAGTAAATATGCTGCAGTGGTTGAAAGTTAAAAACACAGAATGAGCCTAGCTTTTTGTTCAGGGGAAAACCCACGGAAGACTAGGCTAGTTGATTGTAGAAGGGATGACGACGATAACGACACACCTCCAAATTTAGATAATTCACATAACCCGCCAATTCTTTATAGTGATGAGCCTCAAAAGCTCTTGACATTGCAAGCTCCCTTTATCAAAATTTAGAAGTCCCATGAATCCTCTTTTAAAAACAGTAATTCTGTACCTACCCACCTGGTTACCAAACCCAGCCTAACTTCTCAAGTTGAATATAGTGTTAATAGCATTTCTTTCAGTAAGGGTTCTGAAAGTTGGCTGTACATTATAAATTTGAAAGCCTCTCACAGTGCCTCAAATCAATTAATCACTTTACACCTCTCATCTGCTAAAGCCTTGCAGTTCTGCAATCATAGTCACTCTATTAGACAAATAGATTGGAAGGCCTAAGATAAGAGTTGGTGGTCTGCATCCTAATATCCCTCCACTTGCTAAAGTAAGCACTCCTAAATAATCTGATGTTACATATGTGGATGCTGTGGTATATGGTATGATTCCCTTAAATCTTGATGGTGTGAACAAAATTTTCCAAAGTCTATCATTTGTAACGTATCGGATGATAGTGTGCTCTGTTCTTTTGCGAACTTGGCCACTAGCTCAACTCAGGTTAAATCTAGCTTGGTAAATGTAGGCGCTAGTACATGCACAGCTAATGCCCCCATTTCCAGTTATAAACAAACTGGGAAATCAGGTGATTTTCCCTCGGTTCAACCAGCAGTACAGGAAGATGAAGAGGAAGAGGAAGAAAACACTGAATTATTGCCTTTCCAAACGTTGTGTAATCTTACTACTATGATATACCCTAATAAGTTGATTAAGGTAAACCAGCAATAAAATGTTGTTTTCATTAGTAAAATAAATTTTTGAATATACTTACCCGATGATCATATAGCTGTCAGCTCTGCTGCCCGACAGAAAAACCTACGGGCGGAATACGCCAGCGATCGCTATACAGGTGGGGGTGTACATCAACAGCGCCATCTGTTAAGTAGGTACTCAAGTACTCGATGTCAACATAGAACCAATTTTCTCCTCTGTCCACTGGGTCTCTATTGGGGAGGAAGGGTGGGTCCTTTAATTTATGATCATCGGGTAAGTATATTCAAAAATTTATTTTACTAATGAAAATAACATTTTTCAATATTAAACTTACCCGATGATCATATAGCTGATTCACACCCAGGGGGGTGGGTAGAGACCAGCATTACATGTTGACAATGAACTAAGTATTCCGTATTTCATTTTAGCAGTTATTCAAAATAACAAGCATAAAATAAATAAGTACCTGGTAAGGAAGTCGACTTGAACAATTACTCTGCTTTTTTAAGTACGTCTTCCTTACTGAGCCTCGCGATCCTCATAGGATGCTGAGCGACTCCTAGGAGCTGAAGTATGAAGGGTTGCAACCCATACTAAAGGTCCTCATCAAAACCTCTAATCTAGGCGCTTCTCAAGAAATGACTTTGACCACCCGCCAAATCAAGTAGGATGCGAAAGGCTTCTTAGCCTTCCGGACAACCCAAAAATATTAATAAAACATTTCAAGAGAAAGATTAAAAAGGTTATGGAATTAGGGAATTGTAGTGGTGGAGCCCCCACCACTACTGCACTCGTTGCTACGAATGGTCCCAGAGTGTAGCAGTTCTCGTAAAGAGACTGGACATTCTTAAGATAAAAGACGCGAACACTGATTTGCTTTTCCAATAGGTTGCGTCGAATATACTTTGCAGAGATCTATTTTGTTTAAAGGCCACGGAAGTTGCGACAGCTCTAACTTCGTGTGTCCTTACCTTCAGCCAAGCTTGGTCTTCCTCATTCAGATGGGAATGAGCTTCTCGTATTAACAGTCTGATAAAATAGGATAAAGAATTCTCTGACATAGGCAAAGATGGATTCTTAACTGAACACCATAAAGCTTCAGACGGGCCTCGTAAAGGTTTTTAAAATAGAACTTAAGAGCTCTTACAGGACATAATACTCTTTCTAGTTCATTTCCAACCATACGATAAGTTTGGAATATCGAACGATATTGGTCAAGGCCGAGAAGGCAGCTCGTGTTTGGCTAGAAAACCAAGTTGTAGAACATGTAGCCGTTTCGGATGAGAATCCGATGTTCTTGCTGAAGGCATGAATCTCACTGACTCTTTTAGCTGTGGTTAAGCATATCAGGAAAAGAGTCTTAAAGGTGAGATCTTTCAGGGAGGCTGATTGAAGCGGTTCGAACCTGTCTGACATAAGGAATCTTAGAACCACGTCTAAATTCCAACCAGGTGTAACCAAACGACGCTCCTTCGTGGTCTCAAAAGACTTAAGGAGGTCTTGTAGATCTTTATTGTTGGAAAGATCTAAGCCTCTGTGACGGAAGACTGATGCCAACATGCTTCTGTAACCCTTGATAGTGGGAGCTGAAAGAGATCGTTCTTTCCTCAGATATAAGAGAAAGTCAGCTATTGAGTTACAGAGGTACTGGTCGAGGATACGGATACTGACTTGCACCAGTTTCGGAAGATTTCCCACTTCGATTGGTAGATTCTAAGGGTGGATGTTCTCCTTGCTCTAGCAAACGCTCTGGTTGCCTCCTTCGAAAAACCTCTAGCTCTCGAGAGTCTTTCGATAGTCTGAAGGCAGTCAGACGAAGAGCGTGGAGGCCTTGGAGTACCTTCTTTACGCGTGGCTGACGTAGCAGGTCCACCCTTAGGGGAAGTGTTCTGGGAACGTCTACTAGCCATCGAAGTAACTCGGTGAGTTATTCTCTCGCGGGCCAGAGGGAAGCAACTAGCGTCAACTTTGTCCCTTCGTGAGAGGCGAACTTCTGCAGTACCTTGTTGACAATCTTGAACGGAGGGAATGCATATAGATCTAGATGTGACCAATCTAGTAGAAAGGCATCTATATGAACTACTGCTGGGTCCGGGATAGGTGAGCAAACTATTGGGAGCCTCTTGGTCATCGAGGTTGCGAAGAGATCTATGGTTGGCTGGCCCCAGGTGGCCCAAAGTCTCTTGCATACATCCTTGTGGAGGGTCCAATCTGTTGGAATTATTTGTCCCTTCCTACTGAGACAATCTGCTATGACATTCAAGTTGCCTTGGATGAACCTCGTTACTAGTGAAAAGTCTAGACCTGTTGACCAGGTGAGGAGGTCTCTTGCGAACTCGTACCATGTCAGAGAGTAGGTCCCTCCTTGCTTGGAGATGTACGTCAAAGCAGGGTGTTGTCCGTGTTCACCTCCACCACTTTGCCTTGAAGGAGAGACCTGAAGCTTTTCCAGGTCAGACGTACTGCCAGTAGCTTCTTGCAGTTGAAATGCATTGTCCTTTGACTCGAGTTCCATAATCCCGAGCATTCCCTACCGCCTAATGTCGCACCCCAGCCTACGTCCGATGCGTCCGAGAAGAGAACGTGGTTGGGAGTCTGAACAGTCAAGGGAAGACCCTTTCAAAGGTTGATAAAGTCCTTTCACCAAGTCAGACCAGACTTTATCTTTCCGGAAACCGGGATCGAGACCGCTTCTAGCGTCTTGTCCTTTTCCAGTGAAAAGCTAGATGATACAGAAGAGGACGGAGGTGTAGTCTTCCAAGTGACACAAATTGAACCACGGATGACAGTGTCCTAACCAGACTCATCCACAGCCTGACAGGGCAGCGTTCCTTCTTCAGCATCTTCTGGATGGATAGCAGGGCTGGGGGTTGATCGTCTTGTTCAGCAATGTCCTCATCAGAGGGTTCCTCATCCGAAACTGATGAGGAAACGGCAACGGAGTGGGCAACGTTTGACTCGCTGAATCCGGTCGCACTGGTGGATGCGTGACGGAGCCGGACACAATATCATGGTACTGCTGCACAGTCTGTGAACTGTCAACCATGGGGACGCGAGGAAGTACAGCGTCAACCCGAAACTGTCTAGACTGTCTGGGTTGTGCAGTCAACCCCCTACCGGGTTGCTGAGGTTGCCGCACTGCGTCACAACAAGTCACCTCTGCTGGTTGTTGAACGTCTTCCTAGTGACACACTGAATGTCCACAACCACCTCCGAGAGTCGCTTAACGTCAACGTGCGACTGGCAACCCACACTGGGTCGCATCGGTGGAGGAACCACCTCAACTGGCGGACGCGAGTAGGATACCTCAGCGTCAACAGGGCGCACAACCAACCGGTAGTTAGGTTGTTGGCCAGAAGGATCTTCTCCGTAAAAAATCCTCTATCAAGGACACAAGCTTGGACTGCATGTCTTGCAGCAAAGCCCATTAGGGTCTACGGGAGCAGGTGTGGCAACAGACGGGGTTAGCGACTGAAGCGGAACCATTTACCATCCCTGGAAGCTTTGTTATGCTTTAATTAAAGTCCATAGGAGGCTAAGCAGCTTAAGGCTCCTCTCCAAATGACAGAGTCCTCAAAGGAATATCAGTAGGAGGGAGAACAGCACTTTCTCATCTACAGGAACCATGTCCGAGAAAAGCTAGGTTATCTCAGTGAGGGTCTCACTGGTGCATAAGCAGCAGACCAGAAGGCAACGTTATGTAACTGCTTGACAGTCTGTGAACTGTCAAAAACTGAACTGTCAACCACAACAGGTGCGTGAGGACATACAGCACTGGTGCATTAGCAGCAGACCAGAAGGCAACGTTATGTAACTGCCTGACAGTCTGTGAACTGTCAAAAAACTGAACTGTCAATCACAACAGGTGCGTGAGGACATACAGCACTGGTGCATTAGTAGCAGACCAGAAGGCAAAGTCATGTAACTGCTTGACAGTCTGTGAGCTGGCAACAACCAAAGCTGTGTGGGGAAGCCTCAACTCCTGACTGACTAGTCTGCTGCGGGCGAGTGGCGGTAACCACAGTGGGTTGCGGAGGCTGACACACCGTGTCAAAACACGGCAGCTTGTGGTAGCTCACGCACGGCAACGGAGTGCTCCGTGTGTCTGTGGGAGTCAGCATGCGTCTGGCAGGGTCGACTGCGCATGGGTGGAGGAGCTCTCACAACAAGAGTGTGGGAGCAGGCAGCCGCAGCGTCTGCTGGGCGCACAACCGTGGCAGGTTGTAGGCAAACGGGTGCATCGTCAACCTTCTCCGCAGTCGGAGTGTGGGCGCAGGCAACAACCAAAGCGGAGTGGTGGTGCGTGGTGGGGACTGCCGTGGGTTGCGGAAACTAACGCATCGCGTCAAAACACGGCAGCTTGACTCCACCTTCCCACTGCTGATGCGGTAGCTCACGCATGTCAACGGAGGGTGCCGCACGTCGGCTAACGTCAACATGCGTCTGGCAGGGTCGACTGCGCATCGGTGGTGGAGCTCTCCGCAGCCGGAGTGTGGGAGCAGGCAGCCTCAGCGTGAGCTGGGCGCACAACCGTGGCAGGTTGTAGGCTAACGGGAGCAGTGTCAACCTTCTCCGCACGAAACTCCTGCATAACCGCAGCTAACTGAGTCTGCATAGACTGCAGTAAAGACCACTTAGGGTCTACAAAAGCGGCAACAGACGGAGCTACTGTCCATTGTGACTGAGGGTCTAAAACAGCTGGTGCGGCAACAGACGGAGTTACTACCTGTTGCGGTACCACCTTGCCTCTCTTGGGAGGTGTGCAGTCGTCGGATGACTGCAGCGAGTCCGAACTGACCCAGTGGCTACACCTGGGCCGTTGGACTTGCGCGGAAGGGACCGACTTGCACTTAAAAAGCTGCGAGATGTGGTCCATGGTTTCTTACGAGAAACCTCTTCCGCAGACGAGGAATAAATGGGCTCTCTCGTCTTTGTGTGGGTGGGGCGATCTTGGGTAGATACGCCCGAAACCACGGAGGGAAAAACGTCTGTTCGTTGATCAAGGCCTGTGGAACCCATAAGTCGTTCGACATTACTTCTCCCCTGGGCTTGGGAGCTTGTAAGAGGTCCCGGACTAGGTGAACGACTGGCACGAACAGACGAACCCTCGGACGCAACACTGTAACACTTTGCGCATATCACTTTATCACTTTGATTTTCTGTTTGCACTTATTTCACTGAAATCGAAACTTTAACTGATTTCTACCTGAAACACGCAATCCTATCCTTCATTAAAAGGTAGTAATTGCAAAAACAGTCGTACAATGCAACAGAAAACATATATAAAGATAAAGAATTCAGTGGCTGGGAAAGAGACTAAACACTAGATCAAATAAACTACGTTTACAATCTCTCACCGCACATAGCCTGGGAACAAGAATAAAACCCTAGAAACGTTTTACCTTCTTCCCCTACAGCGACTAGGGAGGAGAGTAAAAAAACGAGAACAACGTTACCAGCTTGAACGAAACGTTTATTCTCCTCTCTCTCCCTCCGTCTCTATCTCTCTCTCTCTTTCTCTCTTGATTTCGCACCTGAGAGAAGAGCCCAATTATATATCGTTAAAACATGTTATTTGCTAAAGGAAAAAACTGAAAGGTTTTCCAAATAAAAAGTTCCTTCAATTTAGAATTTAAACCATTTAAGCTAAGAAAGAATGAACGAAACGCCAGAATCGGTTTACTCTTACTGCAAAGTGAAACCGTGATACACTCTCTCTCTATCGTAACGATAGAGCGCATGTTGAACGTCCTGAACGTCAACAACTGCGTAGACTAAAAACTAAATGTTAGTTCATCTTTGAAAACAGTACGAGACTATCAAAGAAATTCTTTCATAAAACATTAAAATTTAAAAAGTATTAAATTCTTTAAAGGTTAAATACGATATAACGGGCTCAATGTTAATTAACTTCGGTTCCAAGTTAGGACCGCCTACTATCAGGAAAGGTCGCATATAAACAAACATAAAAATTTATTGTTATATGTTTATAATAAATGGAAAGTTAATCGAAGAGGCCTATAAAGGCGGAGAGATATAAAATATATAGTTCTATAACGTGTTAAGCAAAATTACCAAAAACCTAAACACACTTCCGTCTAAGGGAAGGGTCGGCCATTTAAAAGTGAAAGAGAGTCCATACTCTCTTCGTCACCATAATTAAATCTATCCAAAACGAGTTCAAGTTTTGAAATGAAGATAAAACCCCTGCATAGCGAAAGCTCAAAACTGGAATAGTGTACTTCACCAAATCGTTGTGAAAACAAATCCAGTTAGTAACAGCGTATTTAGTAGGTCTTGCCAGTGGCACGACAGAGAGAAAATTGGTTCTATGTTGACATCGAGTACTTGAGTACCTACTTGACAGATGGCGCTGTTGATGTACACCCCCACCTGTATAGCGATCGCTGGCGTATTCCGCCCGTAGGTTTTTCTGTCGGGCAGCAGAGCTGACAGCTATATGATCATCGGGTAAGTTTAATATTGAAAACTATAATTTATGTTAGATATAATTTCCATTAAGAATATATAAAATCCCTTAACTACTGGTATTCATACTGTATTGCCTAGTAAAATATACATTTGCAATTACAAGAATATCTAATTAAGGGACTTCTGGGAAGCTATCTTGGTCTGGTCTTTCTTCTTGAAGTGGTTCTTGAAAATGTGGTACAGTACTTGAAAATTTATGACAACAGTAGCAACAGCCATGAATAAAACTCACTTTTCTAGTACAACTCCCTGAGCAACACTGTAAGCAGGAATGTAAAATCCAAGCAATCATTTGGCACCAAACAATTTCTACTATGCAGTACAGTACAATAAGAAGGATACCTAAGGTCAAAAAATTTTACTATTCTAAACTAATATAACAAATACAAAGAAGAAACAAGCATACCTAGAATAAAGAGCAAGTAATTTGTTTCTAACAAAGAATAGGGCATGGCAGGGCGTCAGCTCTTTAGAAGACTTTAATTTGTCAATGACAGCAGCAAGAGCTTTGACAGCCGCACCAGAGAGCTCAGCATTAACAACAAGCCTCTCGACAGCTTCAACCAAGTAACTCTGCTCTTTTGAATAAAGGTTCTGCCAAGCTTCTAGTAGATTGTCCAACATAAAGCTCTTCTCTCCACTCTTTTTCAGTCTGGCAATAAAGCAAACCATTAAACAAATTGTCTTCACAACTTACCAATAATAAGAGCTCTGTAAACAAATGTTTATATGAAATACTTATTATAAAAATTGTTGGAATTCTCTCATGAAGAAATCAAGCACATTAAGGGTCAATAAAAATCTATTGTCATTATGTATCAAAAGGTTATTACAATAAATTATGTATTATACTTACAATATAACACATAGGAAAAACATTAAGCATCACTTAATTTTATATTCAATAAATGGAAAAAAATCATTACTGTACAATGATAGCGAAATTATACTTACACTGTGACACATGGCCCAACTAGGAGTTGAACAATGCGTATTGCCACGCTTATAATGCGCTGGAGGTGTGATTCTTCCTGACTTCCAACCCCAACAAAAAGATATCCAGCATACTATGGAAATAGATAATGTAAGTAATATTCAAGAAAAAATTATTTGACTGCTGATGATAGAAAAAACAAAATAATTCATAAGTTTTTATAAAGATTAAAAACTATCATCCAATCTGATATTCCTCCTTCATTCATTACCCCAAAAATCAAACACCAAATGACGGATAAAAGGACAATGATCTTGGCAATAAAATGGACAGGTATTTTCCTTTTTATTCACTTCATGAGACTGGAAAATGAAGGAAAAAATGAACCAAGATAAAATATATTAAACTCAACAACCAATGACTTCTTTAAATTGCCTTGTAACCGAAAGATTTATGCTTTATAAGTTTGCATTTGCATCACACCCTCTTTCCCTTTCCATATCTAAAAGTGTTCCAAGTATTGATTTGTAGAAAATATAGTCAAAATCCAATTTTGTAAACCACTAAATGAAAAGTCAAATATTTTGTGCATCTTCACATCCAGAACAGATTCATCTTCACCTACTCAAAATAAGCCAATGAACCTTCAATGATCTTGAAAAAAGAGAAAAAAGACCTGGAAGCCATACGCATAACATGAGGAGTTCTTTGGTTTTTATCCACTGGGGAACAAAGCTCCAGCAGTGCTCTCCCTTTCTTGGGTGCACAAGTATACACATACAGCAAATACTCAATATGTCACAACTTTCCTCAAGAATGCGTACAACTCTGGCCTCTCTCTTACCGAATCCAGAAAACACCCAAACAGCTACAAAAATTATTCAGTGAATACCTCCGGCTTGACAATACAGTACCTTCATTCATCTAGGCCTTAAGCATTGTTCCACATGAAGGGATACTATTGAAGAGGTAAAGGTATAGGTAGAAGACACTTTAGCTATGGTAAGCAGCTCTTCTAGGACACTCCAAAATCATTCCATTGTTCTCTAATCTAGGGTAGTACCATGACCCCTGTACCATGGTCTTCTACCGTCTTGGGTTAGGGTTCTCTTGCTTGAGGGTACACACGGGCACACTATTCTATCTTAATCCTCTTCCTCTTGTATTTATTCACGTTTTTAGTTTATATATCTTGTTACTGTTCTTAATATATTTAATGCATATTGTTCATTTCTCTCATAGTTAATCTATTATTTCCTTGTTTTCTTTCCTCATGGGGCTATTTTTCCCTGCTGGAGCCCTTGGGCTCATAGCATCCTCCTTTTCCCACTAGGGTTGTAGCTTAGCTAGTATTAATAATAATAATAATAATAATCATAATAACAATGATAATACAGTAATAATAATACAGTAATAATAATGGCTTTTTTAACAGAACTGTCAAACAACAGACAAAAATTACCAAGAATAAATTACATGACAACACCTTGGTCACTGTAGAAGACCAAAGAAGAGCTAAATGCAACTACCAATTTATGCTACAGAATTTATTTGCACACAAAAAATTTCAAAATGAAAATATTGTAAGGAATAAACCAAAATAAAATGTCATAACTACAATAGAAGGAAGACCAGCCATTCTAGAAGAAAAGTAGCACTGTCTAGAAAGTTTAATGACTAGACAAACTACACAGAGCTTTCTATGTTACTCTTCTACTAATCTACCAGCATGACCACCGATGATATAGATAAGAGCTGCTAATTAAGCTTGTAAAGATCAACCACCATCACAACATTGACTCTTGACCTAATCAAGATTCCATGTGTCAACATTGTGAATGCAAATACATTTCTTAAATTCACTGAAAGGAGAAACTTATGAAACCAGACAATGTTAAATGCAATTGAAAGATAAAGGAAAAAAAGGAGACATCATAAGGGCAATCAATGGCTAAATGCAGCACAAAGTCATCATATTAAGTAAAAATGAACTGCAAAAAGGGTGATGACCCATCACCAAAATCTATGCTAAACTGCCCCCCCCCCCCCCACAAAAAAAATAAAAAATAAAGAGAGAGAGAGAGAGAGAGAGAGAGAGAGAGAGAGAGAGAGAGAGAGAGAGAGAGAGAGAGAGAGAGAGAGAGAGAGAGAGAGAGAGAGAAAATACAATATAAATTATAAAATTTGTATGTTTCCTAGGTATAAAAACATGATTCCTTTAAAATAGGGTAAATGTCTTCAGCAGAGCTGCAAAAGCTGTTGATTTATTAATGAGGTAGTCAATGGCTTACAGTATGCAGAAGTGGACAGGAAGCCTCCACCACCTCCAACAACTGGGAGATCACTTTTGACTTGCTCAGGACTGAGAGAGGTGGTTGAGATGGGAAGTTAAGCTTAAAAGACTCAGGTTTGTATAGCTAGGAAAAATACAAATTGCTTTTAAAAGCCTTTATTTGTTCTCATTCACATATGAGTACAAACCTTTTGTCCCTTAAAACAGGGAGATTCAAAGATTTATGGGTTGAAAGACCCCCTAGAACAGAATTACCGTATTTCCTTTGTCATAATGACCCCCAAAATCACCCTGTGTCTTAACACTAAGAAAAGGTTGTATAGGGGAGTTTGACACCCCTCAAACACCCAATTATTGACATACACACACTCAAACTCACGAGAGATAGAATATAAACCTACAATTGTCATTCATATGTAATAAATTCATTTATTTTTATATTGCCCTTCATTTAATGAATTATAGTAGCAAATTATTATTATCATCTTTTTTTTTTTTTTGGTAATCAGCTGATAACTCGCCAACCCCCTTCTACAATCAAACATGCGAACTATTGGTCTCGTAGCAGACGACGCTATGACATACAGTATTAGTTGTTTATGCAGTATTTATTTATTTTCTCATATTTTGTAATAAAGCAATATATTGGTAATGACTCTGTTGCCTGAGTTCTGAAATAATACAAACAGATAGTTGCTGAATACAACCTTGGAAAAAATTTCTCTGTTAGTTGACTGCAGTATTACCAAGTTAGCAGAAAAGTAACTAGACCTATAATCACATAAACAATAGCAAAAATATTCCACCTAAAAGAATTTCTAGATTTCTGTAATCAATACAGTCATTACATTTTGTTTGAAAATTTATAGGCTGTATGAGGAATTTTGGAAATACTACTAGAATTTTACCTCTTTAAAATTTTTTTATGAACCTTTGGCAACGCTGCTTTCATGTAAACCACACTTGAAACACCAAACACCTAGAGAGGACGGGGTATTTACTTCTCAGGGTTCTAAAGAATGGAGCACAAAAGTGTAGCTTACCAGCATCAAGTAGGGCAGGGGGCTACTTGCATACGCTCACCACTGTCATATAAAAGCTTGCACTGAAAACATCTCTTTATTCAAAGGACAATGAATTGTATTTCCCATAGGAACAACTTCTTATTTAAAGAATGAAAGGTTTATATACATACAGAAACAACTTTATCTTAATTACACATGGAAATTAAATACCACAATTATACATATATGTACTGTATATATACACACACACATATATATATATATATATATATATATATATATATATATATATATATATATATAAAGACATAGTTTTCCTTACTTCTTGAAAAACAACTGTCGTTCCATCCTGACAAGATACTGATGTGTAAGGATTGTTAAACTGGGTGGACATAATACGCTGTGATGTAACAAGTGGAGAAAATAGTTGCACAACTATGTTTGGATCCAACTGGGCAACCTGCAATAAAAAAAGTACAGTAATTATTAATGAAAAAAATCACAAAGCTTCGTATGGCAATGGAGATTGAGTATACAAAATATTTTGTCAATATTCCACCTACTTTCATAGTTACAGGGTAATTATGTTATTTTTATTAGTAAAATAAATTTTTGAATATACTTACCCGATAATCATGTAGCTGTCAACTCCGTTGCCCGACAGAATTCTATGGAGGGATACGCCAGCTATCACAATACTAGAAGGGGGTGTACTTACCAGCGCCACCTGTGGCCAGGTACTATAGTACTTCTTGTTGACACCTCCTCAATTTTTCCTCGGTCCACTGGTTCTCTATGGGGAGGAAGGGAGGGTCAATTAAATCATGATTATCGGGTAAGTATATTCAAAAATTTATTTTACTAATAAAAATAACATTTTTCAATATTAAACTTACCCGATAATCATGTAGCTGATTCACACCCAGGGGGGTGGGTGAAAACCAGTGTACAAGATTAAAGGATAGCTAAGTATCCCATATTTCATATAACAGTTATCTCAAATAACAATGAAATAATAAGTACCTGGTAAGGAAGTCGAATTGAACCGTTACTCTGCCTCTTTTTTAAGTTCGTCTTCCTTACTGAGCGCAGCGTTCCTCTTGGAGGCTGAATCAACTCAAAGGTGCTAAAGTATATAGGGCTGCAACCCCTACTAAAGGACCTCTACACAACCTCTAACCCAGGCGCTTCTCAAGAATGAATTGACCACCCGCCAAATCAAAAGGATGCGGAAGGCTTCTTAGCCTACCGTAACAACCATAAAAACAACAATAAAAGCATTCAAGAGAAAGGTTAAAAAAGGTTATGGGATTAAGGGAATGTAGTGGCTGAGCCCTCACCTACTACTGCACTCGCTGCTACGAATGGTCCCAGGGTGTAGCAGTTCTCGTAAAGAGACTGGACATCTTTAAGATAAAATGATGCAAACACTGACTTGCTCCTCCAATAGGTTGCATCCATTATGCTCTGCACAGAACGGTTTTTATTAAAGGCCATCGAAGTAGCTACGGCTCTTACTTCGTGGGTCCTTACCTTCAGCAACGCAAGGTCTTCCTCCTTTAAGTGAGAATGGGCTTCTCTAATCAGAAGCCTTATATAATACGAAACCCCGTTCTTGGACATGGGCCTCGAAGGTTTCTTGATGGCACACCATAAGGCTTCTGACTGTCCTCGAATAGGTTTAGACCTATTAAGATAATACTTGAGAGCTCTGACAGGGCAAAGAACTCTCTCTAGTTCGTTACCTACCATGTTGGAGAGGCTAGGTATTTCAAACGATCTAGGCCAAGGACGTGAAGGAAGTTCGTTCTTAGCTAAGAATCCGAGCTGAAAAGAACATGTTGCAGATTCGGTCGTGAAACCAATGTTCTTGCTGAAGGCATGAACCTCACTGACTCTCTTAGCTGTTGCAAGGCAGACGAGAAAAAGAGTCTTGAGGGTAAGGTCCTTGAAGGAAGCTGACTGGAGAGGTTCGAACCTAGGTGACATAAGGAACCTTAAGACTACGTCTAGGTTCCAGCCTGGAGTGGATAGACGACGCTCTTTAGAAGTCTCAAAAGACTTAAGGATGTCTTGAAGGTCCTTGTTGGAAGAAAGGTCCAAACCTCTGTGGCGGAGAACTGAAGCCAACATACTCCTGTACCCTTTAATCGTAGGGGCTGAAAGGGATCTCTCATTCCTAAGATGTAATAGGAAGTCAGCTATTTGGGTCACAGAGGTATTGGTAGAGGATACTGCATTGGCTCTACACCAGCTCCGGAAGACTTCCCACTTAGATTGGTAGACTCTACGAGTGGAAACCCTTCTTGCTCTGGCAATCGCGCTGGCTGCCTCCTTCGAAAAGCCTCTAGCTCTAGCGAATCTTTCGACAGTCTGAAGGCAGTCAGCCGAAGAGCGTGGAGGTTTGGGTGCAACCTGTCTACGTGAGGTTGACGTAGAAGGTCCACTCTTAGAGGTAGAGTCCTGGGGACGTCGACTAGCCATTGAAGTACCTCTGTGAACCATTCTCTTGCAGGCCAAAGGGGAGCAACCAGCGTCAGCCGTGTCCCTTCGTGCGAGATGAACTTCTGAAGGACTTTGTTTATTATCTTGAACGGTGGAAATGCGTAAAGGTCGAGATGGGACCAGTTCAGCAGAAAAGCATCCACATGAACTGCTGCAGGGTCTGGAACTGGGGAACAGTACAGCGGAAGTCTCTTGGTCATGGAGGTGGCAAACAGATCTATGGTAGGTTGACCCCACAAGGTCCAAAGTCTGTTGCACACACTCTTGTGGAGGGTCCATTCCGTGGGAATGACCTGATTCCTTCTGCTTAGGCGATCTGCTGAGACGTTCATGTTGCCCTGAATGAACCTCGTGACTAAAGTGAGGTTTTGACTTCTTGACCAAATGAGGAGGTCCCTTGCGATCTCGTATAGGCTCCTCGAATGGGTCCCTCCTTGCTTGGAGATGTAAGCCAAGGCTGTGGTGTTGTCTGAGTTCACCTCCACCACCTTGCCTAGCAGGAGGGACTTGAAGTTCAGCAGGGCTAAATGAACTGCTAGTAGCTCCTTGCAGTTGATGTGGAGCGTTCCCTGTTCCTCGTTCCACGTTCCCGAGCATTCCCGTCCGTTCAAGGTCGCACCCCAGCCCGAGTCCGATGCATCTGAGAAGAGATGAAGATTGGGGGTCTGAATAGCCAACGATAGGCCCTCCCTGAGAAGGAGATTGGTCTTCCACCACAAGAGAGTGGTCTTCATCTCTTTGGTGACTGGGATAGAGACTGCTTCGAGAGTCAAACCCTTGTCCCAATGAGCTGCAAGATGGAATTGAAGAGGGCGGAGGTGGAGTCTCCCTAGCTCGACGAACAGGGCCAGCGATGAAAGGGTCCCTGTGAGACTCATCCACTGTCTCACCGAGCAACTGCTCCTCTTCAGCATGCTCATGATGCAATCTAGGGCTTGGCTTATCCTTGGGGCCGATGGAAAAGCCCGAAAATCCTGACTCCGAATCTCCATTCCCAGGTACACAATGGATTGGGAGGGAATGAGCTGAGACTTTTCTATGTTGACTAACAGACCCAGTTCTCTGATTAAGTCCAAAGTCCAGTTGAGACTCTCCAGACAGCGACGACTCGTGGAGGCTCTCAACAGCCAGTCGTCTAAGTAAAGGGAGGCTCTGATGTCCGATAAGTGGAGGAATTTTGCTATATTCCTCATCAGATGCGTAAACACCATAGGAGCTGTGCTTAGGCCAAAACACAGGGCTTGGAATTGGTAGACAACCTTTCCAAAAACGAATCTCAGGAAAGGTTGGGAGTCTGGATGAATAGGAACGTGAAAGTAGGCATCTTTCAGGTCCAACGAGACCATCCAGTCCTCCTGCCTGACCGCTGCTAGGACCGACTTCGTCGTCTCCATCGTGAACGTCTGCTTGGTGACATACGCATTGAGCGCGCTGACGTCCAGCACCGGTCTCCAACCTCCTGTCTTCTTGGCCACCAGAAAGAGACGGTTGTAGAAGCCCGGGGATTGATGGTCCCGGACTATAACCACTGCCTTCTTCTGTACAAGGAGCGACACCTCCTGGTGCAACGCTAGCCTCTTGTCCTCTTCTTTGTAGTTGGGAGAGAGGTTGATGGGAGATGTGGTCAGAGGGGGTTTGCGGCAGAATGGTATCCTGTAACCCTCCCTCAGCCAACTGACAGACTGGGCGTCTGCACCTCTCTTTTCCCAGGCTTGCCAGAAGATCTTGAGTCTGGCTCCTACTGCTGTCTGGAGATGCGGAGAGTCAGTTTTTTCCTTTAGAAGCCTTGGAACTTTTCCTAGACTTGCTCCTGGAAGAGTCTGGACGGGAGCTTCCTCGGCTGGGGGCTCTACCACGAAAGGGCGGTATGAACCTCGTAGCAGGAGTATCAGCCACTGGGGTGCGATAAGTCCTGGGGACTGAGGTAGCAACCTTAGTCTTACGAGCCGATGAGGCCACAAGATCATGTGTGTCCTTTTGTATCAGGGCAGCAGACAAGTCCTTAACAAGCTCTTCGGGGAAGAGGAACTTCGAGAGCGGAGCGAAAAGGAGTTGAGACCTTTGACAAGGTGTGATGCTGGAGGAAAGGAAGGTACATAGCTGTTCCCTTTTCTTAAGAACCCCTGACACAAACATCGAAGCAAGCTCGCCAGATCCATCTCTAATGGCCTTATCCATGCAGGACATTAATAGCATGGCAGAATCCTTGTCCGCAGGGGAGGTCTTCTTGCTGAGGGCCCCCAGGCACCAGTCTAGGAAGTTGAACATCTCAAATGCTCTAAAAACACCCTTCAGGAAGTGATCAAGGTCTGAGAAGGTCCAGCAAACCTTAGAGCGCCTCATTGCTGTTCTACGAGGCGAGTCTACCAGACTTGAGAAGTCAGCCTGGGCAGAGGCAGGTACTCCCAAGACTGGTTCCTCTCCTGTGGCATACCAAACGCCCGCTTTAGAAGTGAGCTTAGTCGGAGGAAACATGAACGAAGTCTTTCCAAGGTGTTGCTTAGTCTGCAACCACTCCCCTAAGATCCTTAACGCTCTCTTAGAGGACCTTGCTAGGACTAGCTTAGTATAAGTAGACTTAGCTGGCTGCATGCCCAGCGAAAACTCAGATGGCGGAGAGCGGGGGATAGCAGAGACAAAGTGGTCTGGATATACCTCCCTAAACAGAGCCAAGACCTTACGAAAGTCAATAGAAGGTGGAGAAGACTTGGATTCATCCACGTCTGATGAGGGATCCAGGTGTGCCGCCTCATCATCAGACGCCTCATCACCAGAGTGTAGCGAAGAGATCGGTAAGGTATGCTGAACAGCAGAGTCAGCACGAGCTGGAACAACAATATTTGTGGTTTCCTCTTCAAGACTCTGTTGAGGGAACACCTGAGGCTCAGACTGCAAAGGCTGATCAAAAGAAGTAGCAGAAGGTAGGCGCATGGGTGGAGGAGGCTGACTCCTAGCATGAGTGTCTGAACTCAAGGGTTGCGCTTGCTGAGTGGTTGGCGGATGCGCAGTAGCAAGTTCCTGAGGAACGAGTTGAGGTTCCTGAGGTGTGAGCTGTGAGCGATGAGGTAGTGGCTGCGCAGAACACAGTAATTGTCTCGCGAGTTGAGGTTCCTGAGGCGCAAGGCTAAGGTGTTGTGCTTGCCTTGAGGAGGGTTGAGCTCGCTGCAGCGAGAGCTGAGGAGACTGACTCATGGATGGGAGAGGTTGTTGTACCTCAAGAGAGTGTTGCCTCACTGGTGGAACTGCAAGCGGAAGCGGAGGAAGTAAGGTATAAGCTTCCTGTTCCCATTGCTGAGGTTGCCTTAAGGAAGGCGGAGGGAGCTGCACACCACTGGAAACAGTAAACTCAGAACGTGGTAAGGTATCCTGAGGAGCCTCAACATCGTACGCCTGGCAGGCAGTACTGCGGTCAGGCGGAGCGATCGCAGGAGGAGGTGTAACCTTCTCAGCCTGACACTCACGCATCAAGACCGCAAGTTGTGACTGCATGGACTGCAGTAGAGTCAACTTGGGGTCGGCAGACACTAAGGTCTGCTGAGGTAAAGCCTTAACAGCAGAGATCTGTTGTGGCAGAACCTTACTCCTCTTAGGCGGAGTGCATTCAACTGATGACTGCGGCGAGTCAGAGCTGATCCAATGACTGCAGCCCGGTTGAGTTCTTGAGGTCTGGACTCTGCGTTTGAGTGGTCTTGAGACCTGAGACCAGCGTTTCTTCCCTGACAATTGATCAGCAGACGAGTAAAAGACGGGCTCAATCGTCTGCAGGTGGGAGTGACGGTCTCTGGAAGACACGCCCGCAACCACCGAGGATACTTCTGTGCGCCGATCAAGGCCTGCCGAACCCTTTTGCCCTTCGACATTGCTTCTCCCCTGGGCTTGGGAGCTTGCAAGAGGTCCCGGACTGGGAGGACGACTGGCACGCACAGAAGTATCCTCACGCACCACACTGACACTGACACTAGCACTTGGCACTGCACTGACACTAGCACTCGTCACAGCACTGGCACTAATTCCACCCACTGCACTCTTGACCTTAAGTTCCTTGACTTCGGCCATAAGAGACTTATGATCACTAACCACTGACTCTACTTTGTCACCTAAGGCCTGAATGGCACGCAAAACAACAGACATATCAGGCTGAGGGCAAATAGTAGGTTCGGGGGTAGCCACTACAGGGGTAGGAAAAGGTAGGGGATCATGAGGTGAGGAAAAAAGTGAAGAGTGAGAAGAACTCCTCCTAACTCTCTCTCTCTCTAACTTGGTTGAATACTTAAGAAGACGGACAAAATCAAGTTCCGAAAGTCCGGCGCATTCCTCACATCGATCTTCTAACTGACAGGGTCTTTCCCTACAGTCAGAACAAGCGGTGTGAGGATCTACCGAGGCCTTCGGAATACGCCTATTACAAGACCTACATCGTCTATGGGTGGGGGCTTGTGAAATGTCAGACATCTTGAATCAAAAGAGTTAGCCAAGTGGGGTTTCAAAATCAAGCAAAAGATCGTTAACCGTTTAATCAGGACTAAATAATAGCTATCTAAGCTAATATAGAAGTTTTCCAGTAAAGCGACAGCCGAAATCTGAGAGAATACTTCACCAAAAGCCGTGAAAATACTCGAAGATCATAAGCGTATCCCAGAACGTCTTGCCGGAAGCACGACAGAGGAAAAATTGAGGAGGTGTCAACAAGAAGTACTATAGTACCTGGCCACAGGTGGCGCTGGTAAGTACACCCCCTTCTAGTATTGTGATAGCTGGCGTATCCCTCCATAGAATTCTGTCGGGCAACGGAGTTGACAGCTACATGATTATCGGGTAAGTTTAATATTGAAAAAGTAAAAGTAACACAATAAGCCAAAAACACTGTTCTCTACAAGAAAATGCAGTACAGTATTTCTTCTGTTATTGTAAATTTTGATAATTATTACATTTTAATGTAAAACAAATAGTGAGCAATGGCCTCTGTATATATTCCGTGAGTCACAAGACGATGTACTACATGGTAATTACACCCTTTGGCCTTCAGTCCTACCACAAACCTCATAGAGAGTACACGGAGTTTGACCTCTGCCATTCACTCGTTTTTACATCTTTTTCTCGGTTTCAGGAAGAATTTCATCATGCCAAAAAGAATAACACAATTTCAACATCTCACTAACATAAGGAAGAGGAAAATTTGCTTTTATAAGAAATCAGAAGTGGGTAATATCGACTGGGGTCAGAAACACAGATACTGGGCAGTTGTGGCAGGAATTGGTGATACTTAGGGAGTACTGTGTACAGGGATCACCACTGGGGTCACTTAACAGTGCTGACACTGGAATCACAGGTGTCTCCACTGGAGTACTGGCACTGAGGTCACTGCGGATAGTACCCTTAGATACCCACTCCTTTAAAGACATCATGGGCCTACCTACATGAGCTAATTGTAAGATGTAAGATGAGGCTGCTTGTAGCGCCTGAGCGCCGCCCACATAAGAGACGTCATTGTCCACGTCACAGGCTACTTGTATTTCCCTCCGCTGTGAGTTAGTTGCAATGAAGATACGAAACCACGCTGACTATCATTCCCTGATCCTGCCTAGTTTAAGATCAAACATGGCGCAGTGAACGAAAAGAAAAAGAGGACCTAGAGTAATAATCATGGCACAGCATGTCACCACCGCCAAGAAGACCCTCATTTGCATCCCCTAGGGACAGGATTGCAAGGACAGGAACCTCAGGAACCGGCATCAGGATAGCTCCTTCCGACGCATATACACACCGTTTCGATGATGCCAGGAAGTTTAAGTATGTGGACGACACACTTCTTTATGATTTGATTCGAGTGTAGATAGTGCCTTTTGGCATGTGTATGACTTCCTCGCTGTCTGTGCATATAAAGGCATTACTGTACTTTGAAACCAGAAAAATTAAAGTTCTGCAAGAAAGAAGTGGAATTCGTCGGCTCGACGTCAGTTGGGACTCCTACAAACCTTCAGAAGATTATTTATCTGCCATCAAAAGTTTTTCTATGACCCAAAAGCCCACAATATCTGACATCAGGTCATGGTATGGTTTTGTCAATCAGCTGGCCCCCTTCCTGACAACAGCGTTCATCATGACCCACTTTAGAGACCTGCTGAAGAAGCCCTCAGGCAAACAGGTCTATTGGGATGAGCACCTTCAGGAGAAGTTTCATCAAGTTCAAGACATTGTCTGAAAGTTGGCCAAGGACGGCCTTACCTACTACGACAAGCTGCAGCCGACTGTTGCAGTCATTGACTGGAGTAAGGAGGGCGTGAGCTTCGTCATCCTCCAACAATATTGCAGTTGTACCTCCGTCGAAACTCCCTTTTGTTGTAGTGATGGTTGGAGAATGGCGCTTTGTGGCAGTCGTTTCCTCATGCCCTCCGAGTCTTGGTATGCAGCTGGGAGGAGGAAGCTCTTGCAGTGGCCTGGTGCTTAAAAAAGGCACGATTATTCTTATTGGGCTGCCTGAACTTAACCATTGTCACGGACCACCGCCCTTTACTCAAGTTACTAGGCAATAGAAGTCTCGACGATATTACCAACCCCAGACTAATCAGATTAAAGGAGAAAACATTATTGTATAATTTCAATGTTAAATACCTACCAGGCAAGAGAAATCATGCTGCTGACTTCCTCTCTTGATTTCCTGCCCTGAGAACGGCGCCAGATAGACAGGATGCCAGTTTCAACGAAGAATTAATGATTGCTATGGTGTTAGCAATAACAGAAAACCTACAGGAGCAGTGCAACATAGACGAGAAAACTGTTGAAGAGGCAGCCCTGGATGACCCAGCATATCAGCTACTAGTCGCTCGAGTGACTGTAGGGGACTGGAACCCCAAGAAATCTCAAGAAATTGCATGCTTGAGGCCCTTCTACGGCATCAGAGAACATCTCTCTATATCCCGCGACCTGGTCACATACTGCTTCAACGACAACTGCATCCACCTTGTCATTCCCGAAGGGCCCCGCCATCAGATAACCGGCAACCTCATGCTGGACATCAAGGCCTAGATACAATGTTGAGAAGAGCGAGACATTCGGTCTATTGGCCGGACATCGAGGGTGACCGCAAGCATCATCGTTCACGGTGTACATCGTGCGACGACAACTCACCATCATTGCCTGCAGAAGTCATGAAAATGACCCCTGCCCCTGAGTATCCGTTCCAACAGACTGTCGTGGACCCGTTTCAGCTTGAAGGACACATGTATAAGGCATATTGTGACAGACTTACAGGCTGGCTAGAAATAGCCCACTTCCCTAATGGAACCTTATCTGCAAAGGTTATGACAAAACTTAGGCATTACTTCACTCAATGGGGAGCACCTGAACATTGTCTACCAACGGCAGCACCAACCTGGTGAGTGAAGAGATGATTACCTTCTACAGGAGATGGAGTGTTGACATACGCCTTTCATCGGCCCACTACCTGCAGTCATATGGGAGAGCCGAGGCCGCAGTTAAGTCGGCACAGAGGATAATTAGAACAAGTATCAGCAGGACTGGAAGCCTCGATAACGACAAGGTATCATTGGCAATGCTACAATACCTGAACACGCCCTTACGAGGTATAAATAAATCTACGGCACAAGTGGCAACTGGGAGACAGCTATGCCAAAGTGTACCGACCGCAGAACTCGACTATTTGATAGACCACCACTGGAGAAAATCCATTAGAAAAAGAGAACTTCAGGTAGCAGAGAAAAATGTTATTTTCATTAGTAAAATAAATTTTTGAATATACTTACCCGATAATCATGTAGCTGTCAACTCCGTTGCCCGACAGAATTCTACGGAAGGGATACGCCAGCGATCACTATACTAGAAGGGGGTGTACTCACCAGCGCCACCTGTGGCCAGGTACTGCAGTACTTCTTGTTGACACCACCTCAATTTTTCCTCGGTCCACTGGTTCTCTATGGGGAGGAAGGGTGGGTCAATTAAATCATGATTATCGGGTAAGTATATTCAAAAATTTATTTTACTAATGAAAATAACATTTTTCAATATTAAACTTACCCGATAATCATGTAGCTGATTCACACCCAGGGAGGTGGGTGAAAACCAGTGTACATGTATATCAGTAAGCTAAGTATCCCGTATTTCATATTATCAGTTATTCAAAATAACAATGAAATTATAAGTACCTGGTAAGGAAGTCGACTTGAACCATTACTCTGCCTTTAATAAGTTCGTCTTCCTTACTGAGCGCAGCGTTCCTCTTAGGAGGCTGAACAACCCTAAGGTGCTGAAGTATAAAGGGCTGCAACCCATACTAAAGGACCTCTACACAACCTCTAACCCAGGCGCTTCTCAAGAACGAATTGACCACCCGCCAAATCAAACAGGATGCGGAAGGCTTCTTAGCCTACCGTAACAACCCAAAAAACAACAATAAAAGCATTCAAGAGAAAGGTTAAAAAAAAAGGTTATGGGATTAAGGGAATGTAGTGGCTGAGCCCTCACCTACTACTGCACTCGCTGCTACGAATGGTCCCAGGGTGTAGCAGTTCTCGTAAAGAGACTGGACATCTTTGAGATAAAATGATGCAAACACTGACTTGCTCCTCCAATAAGTTGCATCCATGATACTCTGCAGAGAACGGTTCTGTTTAAAGGCCATCGAAGTGGCTACAGCTCTCACTTCGTGGGTCCTTACCTTCAGCAAAGCAAGGTCTTCATCCTTCATGTGAGAATGAGCTTCTCTAATCAGAAGCCTTATATAATACGAAACTGCGTTTTTGGACATAGGCATCGAAGGTTTCTTGATGGCACACCATAAGGCCTCTGACTGTCCTCGTATAGGTTTTGACCTTTTAAGATAGTATTTCAGAGCTCTGACAGGGCAAAGAACTCTCTCTAGCTCGTTACCCACCATGTTGGAAAGGCTAGGAATTTCGAACGATCTAGGCCAAGGACGTAAAGGAAGTTCATTTTTAGCTAAAAATCCGAGCTGTAAAGAACATGTTGCTGATTCGGATGTGAATCCTATGTTCTTGCTGAAGGCGTGAACCTCACTAACTCTTTTGGCTGTCGCAAGGCAGACGAGGAAAAGAGTTTTGAGAGTAAGGTCTTTGAAGGAAGCTGACTGGAGAGGTTCGAACCTAGGAGACATAAGGAATTTTAAGACTACGTCTAGATTCCAGCCTGGAGTGGACAAACGACGTTCTTTAGAAGTCTCGAAAGATTTAAGGATGTCTTGTAGGTCCTTGTTGGAGGAAAGATCCAAACCTCTGTGGCGGAGAACTGAAGCCAACATACTTCTGTACCCTTTAATCGTAGGAGCCGAAAGAGATCTAACATTCCTAAGATGTAATAGGAAGTCAGCAACTTGGGTTACAGAGGTATTGGTAGAGGAAACTGCATTGGCTCTGCACCAGCTTCGGAAGACTTCCCACTTGGATTGGTAGACTCTACGAGTGGATATCCTCCTTGCTCTGGCAATCGCTCTGGCTGCCTCCTTCGAAAAGCCTCTAGCTCTAGCGAGTCTTTCGACAGTCTGAAGGCAGTCAGACGAAGAGCGTGGAGGTTTGGGTGTACCTTCTTTACGTGAGGTTGACGTAGAAGGTCCACTCTTAGAGGGAGAGTCCTGGGAACGTCGACCAGCCATTGTAGTACCTCTGTGAACCATTCTCTTGCAGGCCAAAGGGGAGCAACCAGCGTCAGCCGTGTCCCTTCGTGAGAGACGAACTTCTGAATGACTCTGTTGATGATCTTGAACGGCGGGAATGCATATAGGTCGAGATGGGACCAATCCAGCAGAAAGGCATCCACGTGAACTGCTGCTGGGTCTGGAACTGGGGAACAGTACAAAGGGAGCCTCTTGGTCATGGAGGTGGCGAACAGATCTATCGTTGGCTGACCCCACAAGGTCCAAAGTCTGTTGCACACGCTCTTGTGAAGGGTCCATTCCGTGGGGATGACTTGATCTTTCCTGCTGAGGCGATCTGCTGAGACGTTCATATTGCCCTGAATGAACCTCGTTACCAGTGTGAGGTTTAGACTTCTTGACCAAATGAGGAGGTCCCTTGCTATCTCGTACAGCTTCCTCGAATGGGTCCCTCCCTGCTTGGAGATGTAAGCCAAGGCTGTGGTGTTGTCGGAGTTCACCTCCACCACCTTGTTTAGCAGGAGGGACTTGAAGTTCATTAAGGCCAGATGAACTGCCAGCAGCTCCTTGCAGTTGATGTGAAGCGTTTCCTGTTCCTTGTTCCATATTCCCGAGCATTCCTGTCCGTCCAAGGTCGCGCCCCAGCCCGAGTCTGATGCGTCCGAAAAGAGATGAAGATTGGGGGTCTGAATCGCTAACGATAGACCCTCCTTGAGAAGGATGTTGGTCTTCCACCACATGAGAGTAGTCTTCATCTCTTTGGTGACAGGAATAGAGACCGCTTCGAGCGTCAAATCCTTGTCCCAGTGAGCTGCTAGATGGAATTGGAGAGGGCGGAGGTGGAGTCTCCCTAACTCGATGAACAGGGCTAACGATGACAGGGTCCCTGTTAGACTCATCCACTGTCTCACCGAGCAACTGTTCCTCTTCAGCATGTTCAGAATGCACTCTAGGGCTTGGCTGATTCTTGGGGCCGACGGAAAAGCCCGAAAAGCTTGACTCCGAATCTCCATTCCCAGGTAAACGATGGATTGGGAGGGAATAAGCTGGGACTTCTCTAAGTTGACCAAAAGACCCAGTTCCTTGATCAAGTCCATAGTCCAGTTGAGACTCTCCAGACAGCGACGACTTGTGGGGGCTCTTAACAGCCAGTCGTCTAAATAAAGGGAGGCTCTGATGTCCGCTAAGTGGAGGAATTTTGCAATATTCCTCATCAGACGCGTAAACACCATAGGCGCTGTGCTTAGGCCAAAACACAGGGCTTGGAATTGGTACACAACCTTTCCAAAAACGAATCTCAGGAAAGGTTGGGAGTCTGGATGAATAGGAACGTGAAAGTAAGCGTCTTTCAGATCCAACGAGACCATCCAGTCCTCCTGCCTGACCGCTGCTAGGACCGACTTCGTCGTCTCCATAGTGAACGTCTGCTTGGTGACATAAGCATTGAGCGCACTGACGTCCAGCACCGGTCTCCAACCTCCTGTCTTCTTGGCCACCAGAAAGAGACGGTTGTAGAAGCCCGGGGATTGATGGTCCCGGACTATCACCACTGCCTTCTTCTGTAACAGGAGCGACACCTCCTGGTGTAACGCTAGCCTCTTGTCCTTTTCCTTGTAGTTGGGAGAGAGGTTGATGGGAGAAGTGGTCAGAGGGGGATTGCGGCAGAATGGTATCCTGTAACCCTCCCTTAGCCACTTGACAGACTGGGCGTCTGCACCTCTTCTTTCCCAAGCTTGCCAGAAGATCTTGAGTCTGGCTCCTACTGCTGTCTGGAGAGGAGGAGAGTCAGTGTTTGCCTTTCGAAGGCTTGGGACCTTTCTTAGACCTGCCCCTGAAAGCGTCTGGACGGGTACTTCCTCGGCTGGGGGCTCTGCCACGAAAGGGCGGAATAAATCTTGTAGCAGGAGTATCGGCCACTGGGGTGCGGTAAGTTCTAGGAACCGAAGGAGCAACCTTAGCCTTACGAGCTGAAGAGGCCACAAGGTCATGAGTGTCCTTCTGAATAAGGGCCGCAGACAATTCCTTGATAAGCTCCTCAGGAAACAGGAACTTAGAAAGCGGAGCAAAAAGTAACTGAGACCTTTGACAAGAGGTGATACCAGTGGAAAGGAAAGTGCACAGTTGTTCCCTTTTCTTGAGTACTCCCGAAACAAACATGGAGGCAAGTTCGCCGGACCCATCGCGAATTGCTTTATCCATACAGGACATTATAAGCATGGCCGAGTCCTTGTCAGAAGGGGCAGTCTTCTTGCTCAAGGCCCCCAGGCACCAGTCGAGAAAATTGAAAATCTCAAAGGCGCGAAAGACACCCTTTAAGAAGTGATCTAAGTCGGAAAAGGTCCAGCAGACCTTAGAGCGCCTCATAGCCGATCTACGTGGAGAGTCAACCAAACTTGAGAAGTCAGCCTGGGCAGAGGCAGGGATTCCCAAGCCTGGTTCCTCTCCTGTGGCATACCATACGCCCGCCTTAGAAGTCAGCTTAGTAGGAGGAAACATAAATGAAGTCTTCCCTAGTTGCTGTTTGGACTGCAACCAATCCCCTAACATTCTTAAAGCTCTCTTAGAGGATCTAGCAAAGACGAGCTTAGTGTAGGCCGACTTAACAGGTTGCATGCCTAGAGAAAACTCTGATGGAGGAGAGCGAGGGGTAGCAGAAACAAAATGATCCGGGTAAACCTCTCTGAAAAGAGCCAGGACCTTGCGAAAATCAATGGAGGGTGGTAACGACTTGGGTTCCTCCACGTCCGAAGAGGGATCATCAAGGTGCGCAGCTTCCTCCTCAGAAACCTCATCACCTGAGTGTTGAGAAGCGAGAGGTAAAGTTACAGCGGTGTGCTGAACAGCAGAATCCTGACAAGCGGGTGCATAAACACTTGCGGTCTCATCCTCAAGTCTCTGTTGAAGAGGATGAGGGCTGGTAATGACAAAGTCATGAGGCTGGGATGAAGGAGGTTCTGCGGAGGTTTGAGGAGCAAGTGTGGTGAGAGGCGACTGAAGTAAAACCTGAGGTTCAGGCTGCAAAGACTGGTCAAGTAGAGGAGAAGGTGGTAGATGCATGCGTTGAGGTGGCTGACTCATTGCATGAGGTTCCTGTCTCAAGAGTTGCGCTTGCTTCAAGGGTTGAGGTGGTTGCGCAGTAAGAGATTCCTGTCTCACGAGTTGAGGTTCTTGAGGTGTGAGCTGCGAGAGTTGAGGTGGCGGCTGCGCAGAACGCGACTCCTGTCTCACGAGTTGAGGTTCTTGAGGAGCTTGCCTCGAGAGTTGAGGTTGCAGCTGCGAGAGCTGAGGTGGCTGCCTCAAGGATGGTAGAGGTTGTCGTACCTCAAGAGGTTGCTGCCTCGAGGATGGTCTTACTGCAAGAAACTCTTGCCTCAAAGGAAGAGGAGGTTGTAAGGCATAAGACTCCTGTCCCCATTGTTGAGGAGGTTGTAGCGTGGTAAGAGATTCCTGCCTCAAGGAAGGTGGAGGTTGCTGCACAACGCTGGTAACTGGCAACTCCCAACGCGGTAGCTCACGCATGGAGGTAGCTTGAGGAACCTCAACGTCGTACGTCTGGCAGACTGGACTGCGGAGAGGAGGAGGAGCGCTCGCAGGAGGAGGTGTAACCTTCTCTGCCTGAAACTCACGCATTAAGACCGCAAGCTGCGACTGCATGGACTGCAGCAAAGCCATCTTGGGATCAACAGACGATGAGGTCTGTTGAGGCAAAGCCTTAACAGAAGTTGAGGTCTGTTGAGGCATCGCCTTACCTCTCTTAGGAGGTGTGCAGTCACCTGATGACTGCGGCGAGTCAGAGCTAGCCCAATGACTACATCCGGGTTGTTGAACTCGTGAGGTTTGGACTTTACGTTTAAGAGGTCTTGAGACCTGAGACCAGCGTTTTCTCCCCGAAAATTCTACTGCAGACGAGGAAATAAAAGGCTCAATCGTCTGAGAGTGGAAGTGACGATCTCCGTAAGATACGCCCGCAACCACCGAGGATACTTCTGTGCGCCGATCAAGGCCTGCCGAACCCTTTTGCCCTTCGACATTGCTTCTCCCCTGGGCTTGGGAGCTTGCAAGAGGTCCCGGACTGGGAGGACGACTGGCACGCACAGAAGTACCCTCACGCACAACACTGACACTGACACTAGCACTCGGCACAGCACTGGCACTACCACTTCCCACTGCACTTTTCACTTTAAGTTCCTTGACGTCCGCCAAGAGGAACTTGTGGTCACTCACTACCGACTCCACTTTATCACCTAAAGCCTGAATGGCACGTAAAACATCAGACATATCAGGCTGAGCACAAAAAGTAGGTTCGGGGGTAGCCACTACAGGGGGAGGAAAAGGTTGAGGATCATGGGGTGAGGAATAAAGCGAAGAGCGAGCCGAACTCCTCCTAACTCTCTCTCTCTCTAACTTAGTGGTATACTTTAGGAATCGAACAAAATCAAGTTCCGAAAGTCCGGCGCATTCCTCACATCGATCTTCCAACTGACAGGATTTTCCCCTACAGTCGGAACAAACGGTGTGAGGATCAACCGAGGCCTTCGGAATACGCCTAATACAAGTCCTACATCGTCTTTGGGGAGGGGCTTGAGAAAGGTCGGACATCTTGAATCAAAGAACAGTCAAGGGGGATTCCAATTAAAGCAAAAGATCGTTAACCATTAGTCAAATCAATATAAAAGCTATCTAAGCTAATAGACAAGTTTCCAGTATAGCGAAAGCTGAAATCTTAGAGCAATACTTCACCAAAAACCGTGAACAAGACTCCAAAATTATAAGCGTATCCATATAGGTCTTGCCGGAAGCACGACAGAGGAAAAATTGAGGTGGTGTCAACAAGAAGTACTGCAGTACCTGGCCACAGGTGGCGCTGGTGAGTACACCCCCTTCTAGTATAGTGATCGCTGGCGTATCCCTTCCGTAGAATTCTGTCGGGCAACGGAGTTGACAGCTACATGATTATCGGGTAAGATTAATATTGAAAAATAAGAAGATAACTGAAAGAGGCAGTGACAGGAGGCTAACGCCCCAACAGCTAGGCACACATGTTAGAGTTCAGAACCAGATGACCAAGGCCTGGAACAGGCTGGGAATCATAGTCAAGCAACGACCTCATAGACAGTACATCGCAAGACTAGATGGTAGTGGGCTTCCGTCGATAAGGAACAAAAGACACCTCAAGGTCACTGAACTGCCCGTTAATGAGAAAACAGGCGCCACTCCTACCGACAACGAAGTGGCTCATGAGCCTAAGTCTCCTCCATCAGCGCCAGAAGTACGGCCTCCAAGGAAGAGAGAGGCCCCTGTCTGGATGAATGATTATGTATAATTATCTTTACTTTGATTATGCATTTATAAAATGAAAGTAACTTTTGTTTTACTGCACTTAGACGTGCATTGATTTCATATTTGCAAAATGGAGTTTTTATGATAAAACAAAGTTTTATGAATACTTACCTGGCAGTTATATATACATAGCTAATTATCTCTATTTCGGCAGAATTTTTCTAAACTAGGCAACCGCCTTGTGGTGGTTGGGTGGTAACACCCGTTAAAGGGTGGTAGGAGGAATCATTCCCGTTTTCTGTTCTTCAGTTCATCTATGCCCGACCTGTCTCCTAAGGGGAGGTGGGTGGGCCTTCGAATGTATATATAACTGCCAGGTAAGTATTCATAAAACTTTGTTTTATCATAAAAACTCCATTTTTATGAATAGAATTTACCTGGCAGTTATATATACATAGCTGATTAACACACTTGGAGGAGGGTGATAGACAGTAAACATCGTTGGGGAAACAACCAAAAAAGCTGTAGGATAAATAAACACCTTGATTCATTACCTGCTAAGGTAGCTGACTTCAAAGGTTCCTGCCTCTTGAGTCGCTTTCCCTTAGGAGTGTCAGCCAGGATGTGACCTGCAGTGCTGAAAACACTCAATCGAGTCTGTCAACGGGGTGAGACCAACAATCTGACTAGACTTCAGGACTACCTATTGCCCAAAATAAAAAACCGCAACTTTACCAAACCAACCACCTAACATTTGCAAAGTAGATAAAAAATATCTAACTATACTGAGGTGACTGTACACAAGTCGAGGTCCTCAGACAACCAATAAAAAATACACCAACCTATGCACAAGTAAACAAAACTAAGGTTGAGGGGAGGTAGTAACTCCTTTGCCTAATACAGAAGCCGTAGCTACGTATGGTCCCAAGGTATAACATTTCTCATAATCCACCCTCACCTCTCTGAGGTAATGAGAGGCGAACACAGAGTTGCTCCTCCAGAATGTCGCATCCATAATTTGACGGAGCGACATGTTCTTGCCGTAAGCAAGCGAGGTCGCAATGGCCCTCACTTCATGAGCTTGCACTTTTAAACGCCCAAAGTGTTCCTCCTCACACAAGAGATGCGCTTCTCTTATCACTTCCCTCAGGAAAAAGGACAAAGCGTTCTTGGAAAGGGGCTTTTGAGGATCTTTCACAGAACACCACAGGGAGCTAGAAGAGCCTCTCACACTTTTCGTGCGAGACAAGTAGGTCATGAGGGCTCGTACTGGACAGAGCAGCCTCTCTTGCTCTTGACCCACTAGGTTGGTCAAGTTAGGAACCTCAAAGGTCCTCGGCCAGGGCTTAGAAGGGTTCTCGTTCTTAGCGAGAAAGTCTAATCTCAAGGCACAAACTGCCCCATTCAGATTGAAGCCTACCTGTTTTTCAATTGCATGGACTTCACTAACTCTTTTAGCTGTTGCTAAGGCCAAAAGAAAGAGGGTCTTCTTGGTAACCTCCCTAAGGGGAGCCTGAGAGATGGGCTCAAATCTCTTGGTGCACAGAAATTTAAGAACCACATCAAGGTTCCAAGAAGGGGGCTTTAACTGGGTCTACTTGGTCGTCTCAAAAGACTTCAAGAGGTCATGTAAGTCCTTATCGCGAGACAAGTCCAAGCCTCTATGCCGACAGACGGAAGAGAGCATACTTTTGTACCCCTTGATAGTGGACACAGCTAGCTTAGCGTCCTGCCTGAGGTACAACAAGAAATCCGCAATCTGGCTCACAGAGGTAGTGGATGAGGAAATCTTGTGCTTCCTACACCAAGTCCTAAAAGTCTCCCACTTGGACTGGTAGACCCTCTGCGAAGAGACCCTCCTCGCTCTGGCAATAGCTTTCGCAGCTTGCGCTGAAAAGCCTCTCGATCTGACGAGCTTCTCGATAGTCTGAAGGCAGTCAGATTGAGAGCGAGGGGGTTTTGATGATATCTCTCGAAGTGGGGTTGTCTGAGCAGATTTGGACTTGCAGGGAGGCTTCTTGGAAAGTCCATCAACAAGTCCACCACCTCCGTGAACCATTCCCTCATCGGCCAGAACGGAGCTATCAGGATCATCCGTCCCGAATCGAGGAGGGCGAATTTCCTGACTACCAGATTGATGATCTTGAACGGGGGAAAAGCATAAGTGTCCATCCCCGTCCAATCCATCAAAAAGGCGTCTACTGCTATTGCCTCCCTGTCCGGAACTAGGGAGCAATAGATGGGGATCCTCTTGGATAAGTTGGAGGCGAAAAGATCGATGAGGGGTCTCCCCCACAGCCTCCAGAGACTCTGACAGACCTGTTGGTTGAGGGTCCATTCTGTGGGAAGGACCTGCCCTTTCCTGCTGAGCATGTCCGCCCTCACATACTTCTGTCCCTGAACAAACCTCGTCAGCAGGTTTATCCTGTTCTCCTTCGCCCAAAGAAGGAGCTCTCTTGCTGTCTCGAACAGAGACAGAGAGTGAGTCCCTCCTTGCTTCCTGATGTAAGCAAGAGCTGTGGTGTTGTCTGAGTTGACCTCCACAATCTTCCCAGACACCAAGTCCTTGAAGGCCTTTAGCCCCAGAAAAATGGCCATCAGCTCCTTGTTGTTGATGTGCCATCCCAGCTGAATTCCTTCCCAATAGCCTGAGACCTCCTTGCTTCCTAGTGTTGCCCCCCAGCCTGACTCTGATGCGTCTGAAAACAACACTAGGTCTGGGTTCTTCTTGTGTAAGGAGATCCCTTCTCCTAACAAGGTTGGGTCCAGCCACCACTTCAGAAGAGTCTTGACTTCTATTGGAATGGGGAAGGAAAAGGAGTCTTCCTGCATCTTTCTGTTCCACGTCTTCGAAAGAAAGTGCTGAAGAGGCCTTAGGTGGAGTCTCCCCAGAGAGACAAACTGTTCGAGGGAAGATAGAGTCCCCAGCAAACTCATCCACTCCTTCGCTGTGCATCTCTTCTTGTCCAGGAAAGTTCTGACTTTTACGAGACACTTGGTCTGTCTTTCCTGAGAGGGAGAAGCCCGAAAAAGAACTGAATTCAGAACTATCCCCAAATAGAGAATAGTCTGATTCGGTCTGATCTGAGACTTCTCCCTGTTGATGACCAGGCCTAGATCTTGAGCCATCATAAAAGTCTTCCGTAAATCCTCCAGACATTTCTCCCTCGATCATGAACGAATCAGCCAATCGTCCAGATAGAAGGATATCCTTATCCCCTCCTGATGTAGCCAACCTGACACATTCGCCATTACCCTGGTGAAGACTTGAGGAGCCGTGCTGAGACCGAAGCAAAGAGCTCTGAATTGGAAGCACTTGCCCTGCATTACAAATCTCAGGTACTTCCTCGAAGTCGGATGAATGGGGACATGGAAATATGCGTCCTGCAAGTCGAGGGACACCATCCAGTCCCCTGGACGTACTGACGCCAGCACCGACTGAGTCATCTCCATGGAGAACTTTGTCTTCTCCACAAATACGTTGAGAGCGCTGACATCCAGGACGGGTCTCCATCCGCCCGAGTTCTTGGGGACCAGAAACAGGCGATTGTAAAAGCCTGGGGAGGATAGATCCCGAACCGGTTCTATCGCCCCCTTGTCTAGCATTTGGTCGACAAGGTCTACTAGGGCCTTCTGTTTCCCCGGATCTGAGTACCGGGCTACTAAGGCCAGCGGAGCATCTGCGAGAGGAGGTTTTTTCAGAAAGGGGATCTTGTATCCTTCCTTGATGACTGAGAGGGACCAGGTGTCCGCCCCTCTCCTCTTCCAAGACTGCAAAAAACCTGACAGTCTTGCACCTACTGTCTGGAGGAGACGAACTTCATTTCTGGAGCGAGGTCTGAAAGAACCCCTGGTAGATCTTGGTCCTGATTCTTGCCTTCTCCCTCTAAAATCTGGTCTTGAAGTAGTCCTGCCCCGAAAGGGCTGCTGGAATCTCCTTTCCTCCCGTTTCAAAGAAGAAGGAGGGGCTGCCAAGGGCTTACGAGCAGAACGAGATAAAAGGTCTTGGGTGGCTTTTTGGGCCAGAGAAAGCGTAATGTCATTAACCAGGGACTCGGGAAAAAGATGTTGAGAGAGGGGGGCGTAAAGAAGCTCAGACTTTTGTGCATTGGTAACAGACCTAGAAGCAAAAGAGCAAAGCAGAGCTCTCTTCTTTAGGACCCCAGCTGAGAACAGAGCAGCCAACTCATTCGCCCCATCTCTGAGGGCCTTATCCATACAGGACATAATACTGGTAAGGTCCCTAGATCCTTCCATCTGTTCAGTTTTCCTTGCGAGAGTCCCAAGCGACCAGTCTAGGAAACTAAAAACCTCAAAGGCTCTAAAAATACCTTTGACGAGATGATCCAGCTCCGACATCGACCACATGACCTTGGCTGAGTTGAGAGCATGCCTTCTAGCAGAGTCCACTAAACCAGAGAAGTCACCCTTGGAGGAGGAAGGCACTCCCAGACCCAAAGGTTCTCCAGTTGCATACCACATACCCGCTCTTGATGCAAGACGAGCTGGTGGAAACGAGAAGGAAGTCTTAACTGTTTGTCTCCGCTCCATCATCCAGTCATCAATCTTCGTGAGAGCCTTCTTTGCGGAGATAGACAGCTTCATCTTGGTGAAGGCTGACTGTTTCTTGGCCTTCTTTCTGTTAAATTGGGACTGAGGAGATTGAGGGGCAGCAGGTTGGAATTCCTCTCCAAAAAGTTCAAGAAGGGAGCGAGAGAGAACTTTGTAATCTCCCACAGCGTCGGCAGGATTATCATCGTCATCAGAAACATCCTCGAGGTCCTGATCCACATCTGCAATATCCTTCGAAAGAGAAGAAGGATCCTTAGAACCCGACAAGGGCAAATCAAAGGCATCATCCTGCAAAAGACGGGTTGCATCCTGGAGTCCCGCGCTAGAAGAATCCTTGGGACGAGAGGCAGTATCGTCCCGAAGAGGCAGGGTGGTATCGCCCTGAGACCAAGAACGAGAGGCAGAGTCGTTCTGACGTCGAGAGCGAGAGGCGGTATCGTCGTGGCGGCGAGAATGAGAGGCGGTATCGTCGTGGCGTCGTGAACGAGAGGCGGTATCGTCGTGGAGTCGAGAACTAGGGTCGGTATCGTCGTGAACGAGAGGAGGTATCGTCGTGGCGAAGCGAACGAGAGGAGGTATCGTCGTGGCGAAGTGAACGAGAGGAGGTATCGTGCTGGTAACGTGAACGGGAGGCGGTATCGTCTTGGCATCGAGAACGAGAAGCAGCATCGTTCGATAAGGTATCGTCCCGGTATCGAGAACGAGAAAACGTATCGCCCTGGTATCGCGAAGAAGTATCGCCTGGCGAAAGCACACATTCCTCATCCTGGCGTAGAGAGGGAGAAGTTTTCTTTAAAGAAGAACTCCGTTCTCTCTTAGAAGCAGACTTCTTAATCGGTAACGAGTCGTCTTTACGTCTGTCAGACTGGGTGTGAGGGCGGCTAAAGGCTTGCACTAAAGTCAAAAGTTGTTCCTGCATGACAGACATAAAGGATTTAGCAACATCAGCTGGGTCTTTAGGCCCCGAAGGGGGGGGCTGACGAATAACACTCGTAGAAGGGGGAGGATCTTCGGCAGTAGGCTTCACCCTTTTCACAGGCACGGAGTCGAAATCATCCTCCAACGGACAAGGTTCATAACTGCTAGAACCGGGAGAGAAAGAACGAGACCGTTCGTCGCGGTTCCATCTCCTCTTAGTAGGTCTTGAAGCTTCAAACTTCCATTTACGTCTGGACGAATTCGGAGAAGAAAACAACACATCCGACCCGTCTTTCCCGTGACGGTCAAGAGCAGCCTGGGAATCGACAACAGGACTGTCTGAGGCGACGGCTGACCGAGGGTACGTACCTCTCACCCCCTTTCGGTCATCGACGTACCTTCTCCCTTGGTCCTGGGAGCTTGGTAGAGGTCTAGGCCTAGGGGTATGACAGATTCGGTCAGTCGCCACCTCCACTGCACTAACACAAGCACTTTCACTTTCCTTACCTTTAAAGGCCTCCAGTTGTTCTTTAATGGCCTTCAACTCGGCCGCCAGGCTAGCGTACCGAGGGTCATCCGTAGATACGGAACCTGTAGGAGGTGCAGGAGTTACTACCTCAAGGGAAGGATCAACTTCCAAAGAGGAATCAATAATAGGATCAATAGATAAATCTACGCTAAGTTCGTCTTCCTTACCACTAACAGACTTAGACTTAGACCTAGAAGCTCTCCTAACTCTATCGAGCTCAAGCTTACGCACATAGCGCTTCATAATTAACCAATCTTTCTCATCCAAAACCTTACATTCCCCGCACCTATTATCAAGGGCACAAACAAAACCCCTACAATTAGAACAAACGGTGTGAGGGTCTACCGCCATTTTCGGTAGTCTCACCTTACATTCCTCATTCGCACAGATACGGTAATGACTCTTTTCACTCATAATGAAAAACAGCAAAAAGCTAAGAGAAAACAAAATACAACGATCGCCAAAACCCCAAATCAGAGTACTTCACCAAAAAAGCAGACTGGTACACCGAGCAGGGAAAGCGAAGAAAAACTCTTAATGACGGACCAACGTGTTGTCGATCCGGCCGCCAGAGATGAACTGAAGAACAGAAAACGGGAATGATTCCTCCTACCACCCTTTAACGGGTGTTACCACCCAACCACCACAAGGCGGTTGCCTAGTTTAGAAAAATTCTGCCGAAATAGAGATAATTAGCTATGTATATATTACTGCCAGGTAAGTTCTATTCATAAAAATTATATTCTGTATGAGATTTTATGTTGATGTCGCATTCACAACTCAATTGTGGGGAACATCTTGCAATACTGATGTAATTATTGTTTCGCTTGGGGTTATGTTAATGCTCTCTCTCTCTCTCTCTCTCTCTCTCTCTCTCTCTCTCTCTCTCTCTCTCTCTCTCTCTCTCCTTTTCAGTCATCCTAACGTTATCATTAATTATTACGATTATGATTTACCATACATATCTGATGTTTTTCTTTAAGAGTGTTGAGCATTTCGTTTGTCCTATTTGCTTTTGATATTGTCATTTATAAGTTTTGAAAATATTACCCTCATAATATTTTGGGAGGGAGATGTAAGATGTGTAAAGATAAGGCTGCTTGTAGCGCCTGAGCGCCGCCCACATAAGTGACGCCATAGTCCACGTCACGGGCTATCTGTATTTCCTTCCGCTGTGAGTTGCAATAAAGATACGAAACCAGGCTAACTATCATTCCCTGATCCTGCCTAGCTTAAGATCTAACACAAATGAAGGCCAGGCCATCCTTAGGTAGCTCGTCATTGGCGGTCAAAGTGCTAAAGTCTTTCCATCAATTTATGGGCTTCCCATAATAATGATGAAGAAGACTTATCTTTCCCACTCATCAATGAAAATGCCCACTTCCTAACGAGAGGCCTTAACTAAAAGTATGTAAAAAGTGAATAAACAATTATGTTCCTCAGAAGTTTAGATCTAATGCCAGTTTAGTCAAAAACTGATGCTGGTCTAACACATGCATTCTCACTTCGTTCCATTATTAATACGAACCCACACTGCTAACCATTAAAACTAAACAGCAAGAGAAAAATCAAAGAGCCTTAGATAGAACGCAATAGTAAATCTGTGCTTGTTGCGGCCAAAAACAAAAGTGAGGAGTCTTTGACATGCAAGTGGGGATGGGGGCACTCGCCTATGCTCACCCTTTGTCGTTAATTGCCTCAACAATTTCAATGGTGTTCCAGATCTGGTGAAGTCATTTTCCCCTATTTTAAACGGCGAAAACTTTCCATAAGCGAAGAACTGTGAAAACATCCTATAAACAAACTGCTTCACATATATTACCCACTTATCAATAATTATACACTCCAGCCTTTGTAGTTCGTTGGGATAGACAGTAAAACTACATTTTACATGGGAAACAGACACAAGAACACTTGGTATTATTGTACTGTATTACAGGGTAATGTAACCTAGGGAAAAAAACTACTTTTTTGTATAGAAAAAGGCCCGCTTCCTTCGAAAATGACACTCGTTCCTGTCGCAAATGAATAGTTTCGGAAATATATATCTATAGCCACCGATCATGAGGGACCCCAGTGGGAACTCGCAGTTTTGGGTGGGGAAAACATACTGGGGAAAAGGTATACAGTATAATGGTAAAACAAGCCTTTTCTTCTCTATTCATTACCTTCTTGGATGTATAATAAACCGATGAAAAAATATGCTAATTATCTATATCCTATACTAATGGTATATTTTTCATTTATTTGTTGACATTCTACGGGTCGGTTGTAGACGCTCTCGTTCGTTTGTTTGTACATAGCAGTTTTCGATCTTCTGAGCATGAACTTCTTCCACCGGCGTATAAACTACGCCTCCACCAATAGGATTACTTCTTCTCTTATAACCCCTCCCCATTTTCCCCCTACATCATTTCACCTGCCACATTCAAGTATTCTACTTCACCCGGTTTATTCAAGTATTTTACTTGCTTTAGTACAACTATACAATTCCTTTTATGTAATACCCACGTATACATATTTCGTTTGACCAAAGAATTACACTTTTTATTATCCGATATCTTATAAAATCGGTATTTTTGTAGTGAATTACAGGGCAATGTAACCTAGGAAAAAAACTACTGTTTCTTATAGAAAAAATTACGCTCTCTTCAAAAATGACACTCGTTTCCGTCGCAAATGAATAGTTTCAGAAATATATATACATCTATATCCTACGATAATGGGGGACCCCCAGTGGGAACTCGGGGTTTTGGGTGGGGAAAACATACTGGGGAAACGATATATAAAAGTTTTCCTATAGTAAATAACGTGAATTAGCCGAATTTGATGTTCATTTCAATCGGAAACAAACAGATCAACCAATTCGGATAACTTTGAGTTGCACGGTGTCACTTCTCTTACGAACGAACGATAACATTAGCAACGTTACCAATAATACACAGTGTTACCAACGTTGACGTATGCTACACAGAGTTACCAACGGCACGCTGACATTACTAAAGATAGTAATGATAGATATTTCCATATGTATTTTAAATAATTTCTCCATATAAGTTTTATTTTATATAAAAAGTACAAAAAGGGCACAGAACCTAACAAACCCACCTAACCTAGCCTAGTAGTATGACAGGTCACAAAATAACATTTGATCTACATCGGACGTTGGCAGCACTGGTTAATGTATTTTTTCATGACACAATCTTTGTAACGGCGCCTCCAAAGTTTATCCAGATATACTGTTTTGTATTTTCCTCCGGTTATTATAATTTCAAGAAGGTAATGTATAGAGAAGAAAAGGCTTGTTATACGTTTATATATAGATTCCCCAGTATGTTTTCCCCACCCAAAACCCCGAGTTCCCACTGGGGGTCCCCCATTATTGGAGGATATAGATGTATATATATTTCTGAAACTATTAATTTGCGACGGGAACGAGTGTCATTTTCGAAGAGAGCGTAATTCTTTCTATAAGAAAAAGTAGTTGTTTTCCTAGGTTACATTGCCCTGTAATACACTACAATGAAACCATAAAATCACCTCCTTTTATATTCCCATCAAATATTATTTATCATACACTCCATTTTATCTTTCTATACTGTATTACTTTTATACATTTTGTTATTACCTTGTCACGCCCAGATTTCACATAAATACTTGCTCTGGACAAGTTTCCCATTTTGGTTCATTCATGTTTACTCTCTAGACTCTGTTCTATACAGTAAAACTTTACCGAACACTTAACCTAAAGTTCTTAACCTAACCTAACCTAGGAGCCATATCCTTACCTATTCAACTAATGGGGGCTATGCACCCCTGCCAACCCCCTTAGATTACCATCTTGTTAGCTTACACTGTCCAAACCAATCATATTCATCATTTAGGGAATAGTCCAAGGTACTTCTTGCTTACCACAGCCAAGATGTAAACAACCTTGCCTAGCCCATGGAAGCTTTACCTAGGTAAATAGTGACTAACCAATATTACATATAGCTACCATTACCTTCTATCAAAAAAATATATAATTAATAAGAATTTCTCCTTAGGCTGTCTACTTACATAACGTAAAATCACTACCACATAATACACAAACCTCCTCTGGGTCGAGTTCTGCATCTTGCAATAGTCCTTGCCCAGCTGCCATTGTTCGTACATGGCGAACGAATTTGTGGTCGCAGCGAAGGTACACGACATCGTTCAGCTGATCGAAAATAATTATGGCGAGCATTTTGTGATGTCTTGATTGAGAAAACCCGATGACAGTCGAGGTTACCTGGGTCGTCGATGTAACCCTAATCCCTTCGTCTCACCTGACAGAAAAACGTCTGCTACGCTGACTTATATTGTGGGCGTTCGACACTAAATTTTGTATAATTTATTTATTTTAATAAAAATAATGTTTCTCGGTTATTGTACTTTATACTATAAAAATTACAATACATGCTTTTGCTTTATATTATTCTCGCTTTTATAAAGGTAACTACCTCATAAATCTATGGTAAAACTATGCTTTCATGAATATATTTTCTTATAATGCTGAATATTTTATCTATTTTAATAAACAATAATGTGTCTCGGTTATTGTACTTCATACTATAAAAATTACAATACGTGCTTTTGTTTTATATCGTTCTCACTTTTATAAAGGTAACTACCTTATAAATCTATGATAAAACTATGCTTTCATGAAGATATTTTCTTATAATGCTGAATATTTTATCTATTTTAATAAAGATAATGTTTCTCGGTTGTTGTACTTCATGCTATAAAAATTACAGTACGTGCTTTTGTTTTATTTCATTCTCGCTTTTATAAAGGTAACCACCTTACACATCTATCAGAAAACTATGCTTTCATGAATATATTTTCCTATTATGCTGAATAAGCAATGTTGTATCAAAGATTATTATTATTACTATCATTATCATTTTCACAATAAATAGTTAAACTTATTATTTTATAGTGATTTTACTGGAAAGTGTATCCAAGCTGAAATCACCATATTTATGCAGATAATTTTTCCTTTCATAATTATGTAATGATTCTCAATTAAATAGCTCTTGATACAGTTGTATGTAAAACCAGAAATTAATACTCAAGATTTGAAATAAATAACGCAAATATATGATAAATTAGATTAAAAAAATATTTGTGTTTAAGTCATGATTAGGCCTACTGGCATTCCATCAATTCATTGATACCAGTGATAAGAATATGACGATATAAGGAAAAAGGACAATTGCATAATTGCATGTCATCATTCGTGCATAACAAGATGTAAGAGAATCACAACAATACGGGTCTAACTTGATCAAACTATGACCTAAGGCAGTCCCTACTTTCCTGGCACCAAATGGCCCCAAGATAGGTAGTAGGTTGGCCAGGATACTACCACTAGAAAGTTATGGGTCCTTTGACTGAGTTTGACTGGCCAGACAGAATTACATTGGATCCTTCTCTCTGGTTACAGTTCATTTTCCTTTTCCCTCTACATACTGGATAGTCTGGCCTATTCTTTACATATTCTCCTATATCCTGATGCACCTGGCAACACTGAGATTATCAAACAATTCTTCTTCACCCAAGGTATTCATCATCATCATCTCCTCCTACGCCTGTGGACGTAAAGGGCCTCAGTTAGATTTCGCCAGTCGTCTCTATCTTGAGCTTTTAATTCAATACTTCTCCAATCATCATCTTCTTTACGCTTCATAGTCCTCAGCCATGTAGGCCTGGGCCTTTCAACTCTTCTAGTGCCTTGTGGAGCCTAGCTGAATATATATACATACATACATATATATATATATATATATATATATATATATATATATATATATATATATATATATATACAGTATATAATTTCTGAGTGGGGATATCATACCATGGTAAAAAGGTTTGCATATCCCCATGATCAGCAAAACTGTATTAGTCAGGAATGCCTAAAATAAGTTGGTTTGCTGTGAGTGGCAAGTGTGGTGATAAAAACTGTCCAAACTCCATACATTAATTGACGTCTGAGGCCTTTGTCCTGCAGAGAACTAGTAATTGCCACATTTGTTGATGTATACAATATATATATATATATATATATATATATATATATATATATATATATATATATATATATATATATATACAGTAGGGTCCCGAATTATGCGTGTTCGAATTATACGATTCCCCTTTTGGTTTCATTGTAGTGAATTACATGGCAATGTAACCTAGGAAAAAAACTACTGTTTCTAATAGAAAAAATTACGCTCTCTTCGAAAATGACACTCGTTCCCGTCGCAAATTAATAGTTTCAGAAATATATATACATCTATATCCTCCAATAATGGGGGACCCCCAGTGGGAGCTCGGGGTTTTGGGTGGGGAAAACATACTGGGGAATCGATATATAAACGTAAAACAAGCCTTTTCTTCTCTATACATTACCTTCTTGAAATTATAATAACCGGAGGAAAATAAACTTTGGAGGCGCCGTTACAAAGATTGTGTCATGAAAAAATACAGTAACCAGTGCTGACAACGTCCGATGTAGATCAAATGTTATTTTGTGACCTGTCATACTACTAGGCTAGGTTAGGTGGGTTTGTTAGGTTCTGTGCCCTTTTTGTACTTTTTATATATTGAGTAAAACTTATATGGAGAAATTATTTAATATATGGAAATATCTATCATTACTATCTTTAGTAATATCAACGTGCCGTTGGTAACTCTGTGTACCATACGTCAACGTTGGTAACACTGTGTATTATTGGTAACATTGCTAATGTTATCGTTCGTTCGTAAGAGAAGTGACACCGTGCATCTCAAAGTTATCCGAATTGGGTGATCTGTTTGTTTCCGATTGAAATGAACATCAAATTCGCTTAATTCACGTTATTTACTATACAACGGATTCTGAGCGAAGCGAAAAATCTATTTTTGGGTGAGATAGCCATGGCGTCCTGATGGAAGGTTCCTTTTTGGTAGCTTCCTTGGGTATATAACTACTAAGATATTCCCAGAGAATTTAACCACAGGTTATCACAGAATTCTAACTTCTGGAGCGAGTATCCTAAAGGTTTCCCTTTAAGACATCGTATATCAACAGGGGACGCATGTATTAACGCGCCACATAGCTATCTGCACCTCATACAGAGTTAACACTTCGATATGGAGGGACAGAGAATAGCTGGGGAGCTGTTCCACAGCTAATCCCTTCCGTGGCTACTTTTGGTACTCGAGAAGTAAACAAACGGGCGCCACCGCTAGATGACGCCACGTCCGTCCTCATCCTGAAGTCAGTTGCTTGCCGATCACCATGATACAGCAGCGCAGGGTGGGACCTGACAAACTGAACGAAGTAGCAGGGAGGGTCCATCAGGACGCCATGGCTATCTCACCCAAAAATAGATTTTTCGCTTCGCTCAAAATCCGTTTTTTGGGCTCAAGCCATGGCGTCCTGATGGAAGAGTACCAGAGAATCAATGTATCGTGGTAGATTTTCCCCTTGTAGTGGAAGTGCCTAGGGCTTTGACAGGATAAGCATAGTAACCTCAATAAGAGAACCGATGGGAAGAAACTTCCTGCCCCCCCCTGGCAGCGAAGTCCCAACGGACCATGCCGAAGATCAAAGTGGTCATCGAAGGGCTACTCACCTTGCTGGGAGAACATGAAGAACTCGGAGACAAGACTGAATGATTGGCATTCATATAGGAATATTCACAAAGGCAGACAAGTGGTGGTTAGGCACTGTATGTGAATAGAGTCGTCTGGTCTCTAAGGTATGATGTAAGTAAGTATTCGAGTAGGAATATTACATTGCAGAAGTGAGTATATGATAAGGGTTGAACCCTTAGTCATCTTCATCGACATAAGAGGAAGGGGATAATAAAACTATGACAGTCATGTATTTCATAGTATAAGTAGGAGCGGATTGAGACGCACAAGTAATAAAATAGGAATTTTATTTCACCATTGCAGAACATGTTAAGGAAATGCAATAAAATTGTAAAAGTTATTTACAATAAATTATAATGTACATAGTCATGAAAGACTTGCTCTTGAATCTGAAATGGAATTTCAAACTATTAGTAGACACTCGTTCCAAAGGAACGTCAGTCTATTAAAATAAAACACATCATGCTCTAGGCATGCGGCACTCATGTGACGACTATGACATTTCACCTGGGAGAAGAACAGTCTATGAAAAAGCACTAAGTGATTTTTAAAACACTACGTATCACGCGAGGGTCAACATAGGCACCCGAGGAGTTAGAGTCCCAAGTAACTCACTGTTCTATGCAGAGTTAGGTGCAGGTTTCATAACACTACCTGCGGCTACCACAAATGTTTGACTTCGTGCACTTGTTTCGCATAATGTTTGAAGAAAACACGCGAGGATTTCCAGCCTGTGAAACTCTTAAGACTTTCGAAATCCATACTCTGAAAGAAATTCAGAGACGATGCAACTTTTCTAGGATCGTGACCGGCGGGTGAACTGTCAGGATCCGCTCTGCGAATGAAGTAGGTGATTTTCGCTCTTAGTTGTTACAGTGACAGGTCGCTGTCCGAAGTTTCTCCTTTTAAGAGTTGGCCTCCACCAAAGTCCGAAGTTCTATGAAGATACACCTTGAGGCTCTCTACTGGACATAGAGAGGCATCTTCTTTCAGGGGGCATATTCTCCAAGGGCCCCATCTTTTGGTGGGTAATTCGTTTTTGGCGAGAAACGTCGGATCCGGGAAGAGGGTAAGGTCACCTGAATCTGTAAACAGGATGTGGCCCTCGTCCCTTGATAATGCCACTATTCCGCTGACTCGGGCTCCTGAAGCAAGAGCAAAGAGAAAGATAACTTTCTGAGTCAGATCCTTGAGAGGGCACGAATCATTGTCCAAGTTGGAGGCATACATTAGTGGTCTAGTCAAGGCCGATTTGCAAGTAGAAATCGTGTTGGCTGCCAAGCCCTGTCCGTGAAGGTGAATAAAGGACATGCAAAAATCAATGGTGATTTCCGTAGGATTTTTGCCTTGACGAATGAGACCCATTTTCTCCAGGATGATTCGTATTGCCGTCGTGGGGATTCGGTCTTGTATTCCTCAAGGAAGTCTAGACTTTTCTTCAAGATCCCAAACCTTTTCTTCGCGGCTAGGGAGAGAAAATCATGAGATGAAGGTCCTTGATTTTCGATGATGAAGCGAAGACAGTCGACTTCTGTACTTGCTGGGAGAGTACTGGGCCCGGGAGAGGGATCAGCGTGGGCTGCAGCTCTAGGACCAGGGGGTACCAATTGCTCCGGGGCCACTTGGGAGCCACTAGGGCCGCTGTCCCTTTGAAAGTTCTCAGCTTGGAGAGGACTTTCAGCAGAAGGTTGGTGGGAGGGAACAGGTAGATCTTGGACCATCTGTTCCATTCCATTGACATGGCGTCCACTGCCTCTGCCTTGGGGTCCTCGGATGGGGCTACATATCGAGGAAGTTGATTATTGTCGCTCGTTGCGAAGAGATCGGTCTGAAGTTCTGGGACTTGGTGAGAGATGAAGGAGAATGATCTTGCGTCTAGAGACCATTCCGACTCTATCGGACTTGTCCGGGATAGAGCGTCCGCCGTCACGTTGCGGGATCCTTGTAGGTGAACTGCAGACAGGTGCCATTTCTTCTTCTCTGCCAGACGGAAGATTGTCAGAAGCACCTGATTATCTGGGGCGATCTTGAGCCTTGGCGATTGAGACATCAAACTACCACCAAGTTGTCTAGGGATAGACGAATATGGATCGAGGGAGGCGGGGAGAGTTTCTTCAGCATTAGAAGGACCGCCATGGCCTCCAAGATGTTGATGTGAAACGTCTTGAATAGGGGAGACCATGTGCCTTGAGCCTATTTTTGGTGGGAGTGACCTCCCCAACCCTCCAGCGAAGCATCCGTGTGGATGTTGAGTGATGGAGGTGGGTGTTAAAGAGGAATGGACCTTTTCAGGGCCTTTGCTTCCGACCACGGCTTGAGGAGCAGCCGAAGTCTGTTTGGGAGCCGTCTCTTGAGGTCTCTTCGAGCGATGGATGCGGAACGTCTCCAGACTCCCGCGGCATCCTTTAGCTGTGCACGTAGCACTGGGTTTGTCACTGAGGCGAACTGTAGAGAGCCTAGAACTCGTTCCTGCTGACGTCTTGAGATCCGGTTGGATTTCAGCAGTCGCTTGACAGACCCTGCTATTTCCTTCCTTTTCTTCTGGGGGATGGAAAGGCGGTGTGACTGAAGGTTCCACTGGGTTCTTAGACATTGGAACCTTTGAGCTGGAGAGAGGCGAGATTTCTTCGCGTTTATCTTGAATCCCAGGTGTTCTAGGAACTGGGTGACTTTGTTGCAGGATTTTAAACAATCCTCGGGCGATGGAGCCCAAGCTAGCCAGTCGTCGAGGTAGGCCATCACCTGGACGTCTCGGAGGCGCAGCTGTTGAACAATGGCATCTGCCAGCTTTGTGAAGATCCGAGGGGCCACGTTGAGGCCGAAGGGCATGGCCCTGAAGGCGTAGCTTTTCCTTTTGGAGTCGAAATCCTAGGTAGGAGGAAGCGTGGTGGTTCATTGGAATGTACCAATAGGCATCCGCCAGGTCTATGGAGACCGTGTAGGAACCCTGAGGCAGAGGGGTCCTTATCTGATGAAGAGTCAGCATCTTGAACTTGTTGTTCGCTATGAACTTGTTGAGGGGGGATAAGTCTAGAATGACTCTGAGCTTGTCTGAGTCCTTCTTGGGGACGCAAAACAGTCTCCCTTGGAACCTGGTTGACTTTACCCTCCTAATCACCTTCTTGTTCAAGAGATCTAGGACATATTCTTCCAGAAGGGGGGGTGATTGTTGGAAGAATTGCTGGAAGGTTGGGGGTGGTTGAGTCCAACTCCAGCATAGACCCTTGTCGACGATGCTGTGTGCCCAGGGATCGAAGGTCCGACGATCCTGGAATTGGCGGAGTCTTCCTCCCACCGAAAGCACTTCATTGCTTCTGGTGTCCCGAGGGTGTACCTCGGCCGCTAGCTCCCTTTCCTCCTCTGCCTCTGGAGGGACGGCGAGATGCATCTCTTGCCTGCACCTCTGCTTGAGCCTCAACCTTTGGGACGAAAGGTAGTCGTCTGTTACTCAAAGGCAGGGGTGAAAACCGGTGATTGGGGCAAGACCGGTTGGGTGACCAGCTGAAAGGTCTGTTGTGGCTGAGCAGCCACTTGGGGAGTAGCGGGTCCCGGAAACTGCCGTCTCTGTTGACGTTGTTGGGGTTTCGGCTTGGAGGGTCTCCTCTCAGGTTGAGGGCCGTCGTCCTGAGAGTATTTCCTTTTCTTCGACATGCCTCACTTGTGAAGAAGGTTCCTGTTCTCCGTGGCGGCCTTGTCGGTAATCTCTTTCACTAGACCAGAGGGAAAGAGGTGCTTACCCCAGATGTTGGAGGAAATCAGCCTCCGGGGTTCGTGTCTCACTGTGGCACTTGAGAACACGAATTCACGACAGGCTCTCCGAGCCTTCATGAAGCTGTGTAAGTCCTTGACTACAGTCGCCAGATGCGTCTTGGCGAGCACCATGTAGTGGTCGGGGACTCTAGTGTCACCGGCCATGACGTCAAGCTGGACCTGGAGGGACATGGATGCGGCAAGTCTTTCTTTCGTATCTTGTTCCCGACGAAGGAGGTGGTCATTAAGTTTCGGGAGGTCTCCGTTAAATTGACGTCCAGCAACGTCAGGATCTAGTTTTCCCACCACGAAGGTATGTTGGACATCCTTCCAGTGTCGAGCATCAGGGGGAGTGACCAGGGAGAAGGGTCTGCACTCCTCCAGTGCAGGGAAAGGTTTCCCTTCTTCCACTGCCCTGTGTACCGCTGCGAAGGCCTTTTCCACGAAGGGGAGGATCGCATCATCAGGTGCGACGTAGGTAGGGTGCTTCTTGCTCAATGCCGGAAGCCTTGAGCAGGTAAAACCCCTACTTATAAGGGTGTTGGCCATCATAGCCTGGGCCTTCGGAAGATCGAACACTATCACCTCCTTAGGTTCGGTCTCTTCTTTAGAGGCAGGTTTGGATCGAAGCCGGACGTAACAGTCCGGGTAAGCCTCAAAACTTGGGAAGAATTCCACTTCTTCCAGGAAAACCGAGCCGACCTTCTCACTGATGAAGATCCTGCCCGTTGCGATCGGCATATGCTCGGCATACCTCCAGGGGTTGGCGTGCGAGCATGCAGGGAGGTCCTTAACCGAATTCCTTTTCAGCTCCTTGGAACTTCCCATGGTCCTGATGTATTCGTGTGTCTCACGGAGTTTCTTGTACATGAAGGCTTCGAGCGTCCGAAACATCTCCTGGGCGTTGGTTGGGATGGGGTCCGGGGTGGCGGAGGTAGACGGGAGTGATACTTCCGTCGGTGTAGGAGTTGGGGTGGTGGTGGAAGGCGGAGCGACCTCTTGCTCCGACCCAGCGTAATCCACTTGGTCCTACTCATAGTCCAATTCTTCGGCCATGAGGTTCTTCTCCGTTGTCTCCGACACTTCCGACATACATTCCGCGTTGTCGGTATCCAGGCGACACTCGTGCATGGACTGAGCCATGACAACATCGGGTTCCACCGTGATCTAGACGGTGGGGATCTGATCCTTGGGGACCACAGAGTCTGGGGATGCCTTTGGGAACAGTAAGGCCCTCAAGTCTTCGGTGGCAAGGTACGGTCCAGTGGCGTTCTTCTGGAAGCCACGCACCCATTTGCGTAGCTTCTCTCGAGAAGCGTCCCTAACCTCCGCTGAGGGAGGGTTATTGAACGCCTCGACCAGGCGTTCCTGGTAGACCGTACAGTTCAGTGGGTCCCAGAACTTCAGATCACCTTTTTTGTTTGCACAAGGGGCGTGAGTCCTACACGACTCACGCCGTGTGCCCATAAAAGTGCGGGCGCTTCACTCCACAGAAGCCATGGTCGTACTTCACGTACTCCTCCTGTAAGAGAAAGAGGACATGAGTATGGGGGAGTCATAAGGATGACTTCTATTTTAAGGTTAAGTATTAAGTGATTAATCTTTAACCTAATATTCAGTGGTAGAAATACTGTGACGTTCAGAGAGTGGGCGGAAAAGAAGGAGATAGACACATCCTCCGTGTAACCCGCCCGGCTGGTTACCGTAACCTTATCCGTAGGCAATTTGTTGTGACCGAGGACACAGGGCAGAATTCCACATAGCATGCCGTGTAGGCAGTGGGAATTTCTAGTGGGGATTGCCAAGGATATAGAACTGGGACTGAGGCCACTCAGACCCAAGGATAGGGAACGTAGAAGATTCCATAGGGTAACGGTTTCCGGTAACCGGCCGTGCTAAGAAACACGCAACATGCTGGAAGTCTGTGATATGCAAGAAGACAGCATGGTTACTAATGGAACGGTAAGGCAATACCTATCCATTATGCAATCAAACCATCTGGTTGCGATGTAGGGTTATCAACATCAGATGATAGCTAGTAGAAGGGGGTGCAAGTCGCCTTGACGCCTCCAGAAGGCTCCGGCAGATCTCCGGCACGCCGGAGGCCGCTCCAGCAGAGTTTCTGGCATTAAGGAAGACAATATAGAAGTCAAGAGTAATACCAGGGTGGCGGCACGCCGGCGGGGAGCGGCGGCACGCCGGCGGGGAGCGGCGGCACGCCGGCGGGGAGCGGCGGCACGCCGGCGGGGAGCGGCGGCTCCGGCAGCCAGAGGTTGCCGGATTGGTGACAGGAACAAGGATGGTTATAGCAGAACCGGACTGCCGGCAGCGGATGCCGGCACTCCGGGGGCCGGCCGGCGGGCGGACGGCCAAGCTATGAGGAAGGGGGAGAGCCATCGGAGGACTGGCGGCCATGGGGGTATGGGGTGAGTCACCAAGGTAGGAGGTGGGTATCGCCGACAGTGGAGGCGGCAAGGGACCAGCACCCAGATAGTGAAAGAGACAGAGGGAGGGATGTAAGGGGTCCAGCCATGGACTCCTAGACATCCCCCCTGAGAGGGTGTACCCATGATAGAGGCTGGCTCTATCACCCAGAAGCAGGGGCCGCAGAGGACCGGGAGCTAGGGTAGCCCAAGGGAGGGCTAGGGGACATCCAAAGGGGGGGGGGTAGACCCCTGCATACAGAACACATCCAGTGGCTAACCCCAAAGGACACTATGAAGGGTAAATGTACCAGAGCGGACTGTACACAGAAGCTCAAGGTAGCCCTATCACTCCACCCTAAGGAGGAGTTGTAGGACAGGGGACAGATGGGTATAGACTAACCTAAGTATAGGCTAGGCTATACAAGAGATAGGTGGGGAGGGGAGAAGAGAAGAGTCTTCCATGGAAGGGGTTCTGTACCAGAGCGGCCACTAAGGAAGGGAGGACACTCCCTAACCTAAGGTAAGGCAGCCTGACTGAAACGGTGCATGGGTACAGTTTCAGCAAGGAACAGAATGACCCTTCCAAAACCTAACCTAGAGCAGGGATGTACGTCCTGAACTAGGAAGGATAGAAGACATATCGCTATCGCAGGAAAGTCGTAGACTTAGTCCTAGCAATAGAGGAAAGACTAGCCGTTCCTCACTCTCAGGCGCAACCCTAAGGGGGGTTCATTCCCTTAGGGAGGACAGAGAGGCGATAACATACTCTGATAAGAGCTTGATCCCCTTACGTGGTAGGGGGAGCAAGGCTACACAGAGGGAATGCCCAAGGGCAGGGGGATGAAGGAAGCATATAGGGGTCCTACATGTAGGTTAGGTTAGGAAGGCACACTAACTAACCTATCCCCTATATGGTCCCTGAAGGCGAAAACACTTGCATCACAGTCAATAGTATTGTAAAATAATGCCACTATCTTCATAAGTAAGCTTAGGATCACTGATAAAATCATGCATGAACACTAATATAGGCGCTCTGGCCTGGGGGCTATAGTAGCCAACTGGAATGGGGTCAATCGATGACCGGTAAAATAGCGTCAAAACACGATATAAAAGTTCCTAGCTATGAAGACTAAATAAACTAATATTATCTATTAGTAAATAAGGCCGGAAGCGTTGTTGTGGCTTACTAAATAAGGCATGCAGAACAACAACGATGCCATAAAATGGCGGGTCCGGTAGAGGCACAGCTCTGCCACAAAACAACAATTATCTCGAAAAGTAATATTTACTTTACGGTCAGAGCTTAACTAAACAATACTGGAACCTTGTACTCAACTTTCCAGAAGAAGGCGAGGCTGAAGGTAGCGACATGATAAAGATGCAAGACGATAAAGTTAGCACAGGGAAAATCCGTGTAAGTAAGTTGAGCTACTGTACAAAGGATGAGGACGGACGTGGCGTCATCTAGCGGTGGCGCCCGTTTGTTTACGTCTCGAGTACCAAAAGTAGCCACGGAAGGGATTAGCTGTGGAACAGCTCCCCAGCTATTCTCTGTCCCTCCATATCGAAGTGTTAACTCTGTATGAGGTGCAGATAGCTATGTGGCGCGTTAATACATGCGTCCCCTGTTGATATACGATGTCTTAAAGGGAAACCTTTAGGATACTCGCTCCAGAAGTTAGAATTCTGTGATAACCTGTGGTTAAATTCTCTGGGAATATCTTAGTAGTTATATACCCAAGGAAGCTACCAAAAAGGAACCTTCCATCAGGACGCCATGGCTTGAGCCCAAAAAAAACAATTATATTTCGTTTCCCCAGTATGTTTTCCCCACCCAAAACCCCGAGTTCTCACTGGGGGTCCCCCATTATCGTACGATATAGATGTATATATATTTCTGAAACTATTCATTTGCGACGGAAACGAGTGTCGTTTTTGAAGAGATCGTAATTTTTTCTATAAGAAACAGTAGTTTTTTTCCTAGGTTACATTGCCATGTAATTTGCTACAAAAATACCCCCCTTTTCTGCGATCCCTATTTTTCTAAAATAAATTTTCTGTATCTGCGAAGCTGTTCAAAGTCTGCGAGTTAAGCACTATAAAATGTATCAAATCTATTGTCTTTCTAAGTATATTGGTAGCCCTAAATATGGTGATTTATAATAAATGTTACAAAACAATATTAACATTACATCTTATTAACATAATTTCATAATGAATAGCCTATTTAAGGATAAAATTCCACATCAACAATGAAATCAACTGTTAACTGCAAGTCCAAAACAAAATGTAAACAGAATTGTGGTTACGTTCTCGGCAATCTTTATCTTTCTCCAACCTTACGATAATTGTAATGGTAGTGTTAATGATGGTACTGTATATTAAAGCATTATTTTTGTTTAGTACAGTATATATAAAAGCCTTATTTTTCCCTCCTGGCGTTCAAGGTTTTCACGAGTAGACTGGGTTCGTTTATCGGCAGTGAATAGCCTAAACTACGGCAACGAGTCGGCAATATTTTGTCATATTTTAAACAGTATACATTTGATTTGCAAAGATTAGTTTTGTAGAGTAGACGGTAAAATAAAAATTCTCTCTCTCTCTCTCTCATGTTATACAATACTTACAAATAGATGAAGAAACCAAAATCGGTTTTCTTAAAGTGTCAATTAAATACAAAATGAAAAAATTATACCGTGTATACATCCATTTCAATCATAGCTTAAAATACGGTATCCGATTTCGTCAGCAAACCACTATTTATTAGGAAACACCATTCTATTTCAGAAAATTTTTACTCTTTAAATAGTCAATTGCGCTATAATAAAACATGTACTTATGTTTTTAAATTTCGGATGTGTTTTAAAAATCGAGTGTTGCTGACTTCTTTTTGTTTTACTTTTGGCTGTGATCAGATCAGCTGATGTCTAGCCTCCGCTCTCACGAATATGCGCATACGAATACGTTAACAAAAGAATTTTTTGGGCTCAAGCCATGGCGTCCTGATGGAAGGTTCCTTTTTGGTAGCTTCCTTGGGTATATAACTACTAAATATTCCCAGAGAATTTAACCACAGGTTATCACAGAATTCTAACTTCTGGAGCGAGTATCCTAAAGGTTTCCCTTTAAGACATCGTATATCAACAGGGGACGCATGTATTAACGCGCCACATAGCTATCTACACCCTACATAGAGTTAACACTTCGAAGTGTAGGGGCGGAGAATAGCTGGGGAGCCGTTCCACAGCTAATCTCGTTCGTGGCTACTTTTGGTACTCGAGACGTAAACAAACGGGCGCCATTGTTAAATGACGTCACGTCCGTCTCCATCCTTCGTTTAGTAGCTTGCCTTACTAGCCGGATTTTTTCTTGTGCGTACTTATCGACTTGCATCTTAGCTATGTCTCTACCCTCGGCCTCGCCTTCTTCTGGAAAGTTGAGTACAAGGTTCCAGTATTGTTTAAATAAGCTCTGACCGTAAAGTAACTTTTACTTTTCGAGATATTTGATGTTTTGTGACAGAGCTGTGCCTTGACCGGACCGGCCATTTTATGGCGTCGCTGTTGTTTTGCATGCTTTATTTAGATAGCCTCAACAGCGTTTTCCGGCCTCATTAACTAATTGATACTATTAGTTATTTAGTCTTCATAGCTAGGAACTTTTATATCGTGTTTTGACGCTTTATTATCGGTCATCAATTGACCCCATACCAGTTGGCTAGTCTAGCCCCTAGGCCAGAGCGCCTATATCAGTGTTCATGCATGATATTTGTCAGTGATCCTAGGTTATTTTATGAAGATAGTGGCATTATTTTACAATACTATTGACTGTGATGCAAGTGTTTTCGCCTTCAGGGACCATATAGGGGATAGGTTAGTTAGTGTGCCTTTCTAACCTAACCTACAAGTAGGACCCCTATATGCTTCCTTCATCCCCTGCCTTAGGGCATTCCCTCTGTGCAGCCTTGCTCCCCCTACCACGTAAGGGGATCAGGCTCTTATCAGAGTACATATCGCTTCTCTGTCCCCCCCTAAGGGAATGATCCCCCCTTAAGGTGGCGTCCGAGAATGAGGAACAGCTAGTCCGTCCTCTATTGCTGGGACTAGGTCTCCGACCTTCCCTACAATAGCGATACGTCTTCCATCCTTCCTAGTTCAGGGTGTAACCTCCCTGCTCTAGGTTAGGTTTTGGGGGAGTTAACTCTGTACCTTGCTGAAACGATACCCATGCACCGTTTTCAGACAGGCTGCCTTACCTTAGGCTAGGGAGTGTCCTCCCTTCCTTGGTGGTCGCTTTGGTACAGATCCTCCTCCACAGAAGACCCTTCTCTTCTCCCCTCCCCACCTATCTCTTGTATGGCCTAGCCTATACTTAGGTTAGTCTATACCCATCTGTCCCCTGTCCTACAACTCCTCCTTAGGGTGGAGTGATAGGGCTACCTTGAGCTCCTGTGTGCAGTCCGCTCTGGTTCATATACCCTTCATAGTGTCCTATGGGGTTAGCCACTGGATGCGTTCTGTCTGCAGGGGTTCTCCCCCCCTCTTGGGTGTTCCCTAGCCCTCCCTTGAGCTACCTTAGCTCCCGGTCCTCTGCGGCCCCTGCTTCTGGGTGATAGGGCTAGCCTCTATCATGGGTACACCCACTGAGGTGGGATGTCTTTGGGTCCGCGGCCGGACCCCTACATCCCTCCTTCTGTCTCTTTCACTATCCTGGTGCCGGTCCCTTGCCGCCTCCACTGTCGGTGATACCCACCTCCTACCTTGGTGACTTATCCCTTGCCCTCTGGGCCGCCAGTCCTCCGTGTACCGGGGGACTTCCGCCTGCCGCCGGCGCCCAGCCGATGGCCTTCCCTCTTTCCTCATAGCTTCAGTCGTCCGTCCACCGGCCGGCCCCCGGAGTGCTGGCATCCGCTGCCGGCAGTCCGGTTCTGCTATAACCATCCTTGTTCCTGTCACCAAGCTGGCAACCTCTGGCTGCCGGAGCCGCCGCTCCCCGCCGGCGTGCCGCCGCTGTGCCGGCGGCCGCCACCCTGGTATTACTCTTGACTTCTATATTGTCTTCCCTAATGCCAGAAACTCTGCTGGAGCGGCCTCCGGCGTGCCGGCGGTCTGCCGGTGCCTTCCGGAGGCATCAAGGCGACTTGCACCCCCTTCTACTAGCTATCATCTGATGTTGATAGCCCTACATCGCAACCAGATGGCTTGATTACGTAAATGGATAGGCATTATCTTACCGTTCTATTAGTAACCATGCTATCTTCTTGCATATCACAGATTTCCAGCATGCTGTGTGTATCTTAGCACGGCTGGTTGCCGGAAACCGTTACCCTATGGGATCTTCTACGTTCCCAATTCTAGAGTCTGAGTGCCTCAGTCCTAGCTTTATACCCTTGACAATTCCCAATAGAATTCCCACTGCCTTACGGGCATTCCATGTCGAATTCTGTCCTGTGCCTTCGGTCACAACAAATTGTCTATGGATAAAGGTCACGGTAACCAGCCGGGCGGGTTACACGGAGTATGTATCTATCTCCTTCTTTTCCGCCCATTCTCTGTTCATCACACTTAATGTTAAGTTAAAAATTAATCAATTAATATTTAACTTTAGTTTAAGAGTCATCCTTATGACTCCCCCATACTCATGTTCTCTTTCTCTTACAGGAGGAGCAACTGAAGTGCGACCACGGCTTTTGTGCAGTGAAGCGCCCGCACTTTTATGGACACACGGCGTGTAGGACCCACGCCCCTTGTGCCAACAAGAAAGGGGATCTGAAGTTCTGGGACCCGCAGAACTGTACGGTCTGCCAGGATCGCCTGGTCGACGCGTTCAATAACCCTCCTTCAGCGGAGGTTAGGGACGCTTCTCGAGAGAAGCTACGCAAATGGGTGCGTGGCTTCCAGAAGAACGCCACTGGACCGTACCTTGCCACTGAAGACATGAGGGCCTTACTGTTCCCAAAGGCATCCCCAGATTCTGTGGTCCCCAAGGATCAGATCCCCACCGTTCAGATATCGGTGGAACCCGATGTCGTCATGGCCCAGTCCATGCACGAGTGTCACCTGGATGCCGACAACGCGGAGCGCATGTCGGAGATTTCGGAGACCACGGAGAGGAACCTCATGGCCCAAGACATGGACGATGAAGAGGACCAGGTGGAATACACCGAGTCGGAGCAGGAGGTCGCTCCGCCTTCCACCCCCGCCCCTACTCCTACACCGACGGAAGTGTCTCTCCCGTCTACCTCCGCTACCCCGGACCCCATCCCATCCGCCCAGGAGATGTTCCGTATGATCGAAGCGCTTATGGACAAGAAGCTTCAAGTGACACACGAGTACATCAGGTCCATGGGAGGTTCTAAAGAGCCGAAAAAGATTTCGGTTAAGGACCTCCCGATATGCTCGCACGCCAACCCCTGGAGGTATGCCGAGCATATGCCCATCGCAACGGGCAGGATCTTCATCAGCGAGAAGGTCGGCTCGATTGCCCTGGAAGAAGTGGAGTTCTTCCCCAGTTTTGAGGCTTATCCGGACTGTTACGTCCGGCTTCGATCCGAACCTGCCTCTAAAGAGGAGACCGAACCTAAGGAGGTGATAGTTTTCGATCTCCTGAAGGCCCAGGCTATGTTGGCCAACGCTGTTAAAAGTAGGGGCTTTACCTGCTCAAAGCTTCCGGCGCTGAGCAAGAAGCACCCTACCTACGTCGCACCCGATGATGCGGTCCTCCCCTTTACGGAAAAGGCCTTCGCTGCGTGTCACAAGGCAGTGGAAGAAGGGAAGCCTTGCCCTGCACTGGAGGAGTGCAGACCCTTCTCCATGGTGACTCCCCCCGATGCTCGACACTGGAAGGATATCCAGCATACCTTCGTAGTGGGAAAACTAGATCCTGACGTGGCTGGACGTCAACTTAATGAAGACCTCCCGAAACTAAACGACCATCTCCTTCGTCGGGAACAAGATACGAAGGAAAGGTTCGCAGCATCCATGTCCCTCCAAGTACAGCTTGACGTCATGGCTGGCGACACCAGAGTCCCCGACCACTACATGGTACTCGCTAAATCGCATATGGCGACTCTGGTAAAGGACCTGTACAGTTTCATGAAGGCTCGGAGAGCCTGTCGTGAATTCGTGTTCTCAAGTGCCACAGTGAGACACGAACCCCGGAGACTGATTTCCTCCAACATCTGGGGTAAGCACCTCTTTCCCTCCGATCTTGTGAAAGAGATCACCGACAAGGCCGCCACCGAGAATAGGAACCTTCTCAACAAGTGGGGCATGTCAAAGAAGAGGAAATCCTCTCAGGACGATGGCCCTCAACCTAAGAGGAAATCCTCCAAGCCAAGACCCCAGCAACGTCAACAGAGACGGCAGTTTCCGGGACCCGCTACTCCCCAAGTGGCTGCTCAGCCACAGCAGACCTTTCAGCTGGTCACCCAACCGGTTTTGTCCCAGTCACCGGTTTTCACCCCTGCCTTTGAGCAACAGACAACTACCTTTCGTCCCAAAGGTAGAGGCTCAAGCAGAGGTGCAGGCAGAGACGCATCTCGCCGTCCCTCCAGAGGCAGAGGAGGAAGGGGAGCTAGCGGCCGAGGCAGTAAACCCTCGGGACACCAGAAGCAATGAAGTGCTTCCGGTGGGAGGAAGACTCCGCCAATTCCAGGATCGTTGGACCTTCGATCCCTGGGCACACAGCATCGTCAAGAAGGGTTTAGGCTGGAGTTGGACTCAACCACCCCCAACCTTCCAGCAATTCTTCCAACAATCAACCCCCCTTCTGGAAGAATATGTCCTAGATCTCTTGAACAAGGTGATAAGGAGGGTAAAGTCAACCAGGTTCCAAGGGAGACTGTTTTGCGTTCCCAAGAAGGACTCAGACAAGCTCAGAGTCATTCTAGACTTATCCCCCCTCAACAAGTTCATAGCGAACAACAAGTTCAAGATGCTGACTCTCCAACAGATAAGGACCCTTCTGCCTCGAGGTTCTTACACGGTCTCTATAGACCTGGCGGATGCCTACTGGCACGTTCCAATGAACCACCACGCTTCTTCCTACCTAGGATTTCGACTCCAAAGGAAAAGCTACGCCTTCAGGGCCATGCCCTTCGGCCTCAACGTGGCCCCTCGGATCTTCACAAAGCTGGCGGACGCCATAGTACAACAGCTCCGCCTCCAAGACGTCCAGGTGATGGCCTACCTCGACGACTGGCTAGTCTGGGCTCCATCGCCCGAGGATTGTTTAAGATCCTGCAGCAAAGTCACCCAGTTCCTAGAACACCTGGGGTTCAAGATAAACGCGAAGAAATCTCGCCTCTCTCCAGCTCAGAAGTTCCAATGGTTAGGAATCCAGTGGAACCTTCAGTCACACCGCCTTTCCATCCCCCAGAAGAAAAGGAAGGAAATAGCAGGGTCTGTCAAGCGACTGCTGAAATCCAAACGGATCTCAAGACATCAGCAGGAACGAGTTCTAGGCTCTCTACAGTTCGCCTCAGTGACAAACCCAGTGCTTCGTGCACAGCTAAAGGATGCCGCGGGAGTCTGGAGATGTTCTGCATCCATCGCTCGAAGAGACCTCAAGAGACGGCTCCCAAACAGACTTCGGCTTCTCCTCAAGCCGTGGTCAGAAGCAACGGCCCTGAAAAGGTCCATCCCTCTTCAACATCCACCTCCATCACTCAACATCCACACGGACGCTTCGCTGGAGGGTTGGGGAGGTCACTCCCACCAAAAACAGGCTCAAGGCACATGGTCTCCCCTATTCAAGACGTTTCACATCAACATCTTGGAGGCCATGGCGGTCCTTCTAACACTGGAGAAACTCTCCCCGCCGCCCTCGATCCATATTCGTCTAACCCTAGACAACTCGGTGGTAGTTCGATGTCTCAATCGCCAAGGCTCAAGATCGCCCCAGATAAATCAGGTGCTTCTGACAATCTTCCGTCTGGCAGAGAAGAAGAAGTGGCACCTGTCTGCAGTTCACCTACAAGGATTCCGCAACGTGACGGCAGACGCTCTATCCCGGACAAGCCCGATAGAGTCGGAATGGTCTCTAGACGCAAGATCATTCTCCTTCATCTCTCACCAAGTCCCAGAACTTCAGATCGATCTCTTCGCAACGAGCGACAACAATCAACTTCCTCGATATGTGGCCCCGTACGAGGACCCCAAGGCAGAGGCAGTGGACGCCATGTCACTGGACTGGAACAGATAGTCCAAGATCTACCTGTTCCCTCCCACCAACCTACTGCTGAAAGTCCTCTCCAAGCTGAGAACCTTCAAAGGGACAGCGGCCCTAGTGGCTCCCAAGTGGCCCCGGAGCAATTGGTACCCCCTGGTCCTGGAGCTGCAGCCCACGCTGATCCCTCTCCCGGGCCCAGTTCTCTCCCAGCAAGTACAGAAGTCGACTGTCTTCGCTTCATCATCGAAAATCAAGGACCTTCATCTCATGATTTTCTCTCCCTAGCCGCAAAGAAAAGGTTTGGGATCTCGAAGAAAAGTCTAGACTTCCTCGAGGAATACAAAACCGAATCCACAAGACGGCAATACGAATCATCCTGGAGAAAATGGGTCTCATTCGTCAAGGCAAAAAATCCTACGGAAATCACCATCGAATTTTGCATGTCCTTCTTTATTCACCTTCATGGACAGGGCTTGGCAGCCAACACGATTTCTACTTGCAAATCGGCCTTGACTAGACCACTGATGTATGCCTTCCAGATTGATCTGTCCAGCGACATCTTCAATAAACTGCCGAAAGCATGCGCTCGTCTACGCCCAGCACCCCCACCGAAACCGATCTCCTGGTCTTTGGACAAGGTGCTCCATTTCGCCTCCAACTTGGATAATGATTCATGCCCTCTCAAGGATCTGACTCAGAAAATCATATTTCTTTTTGCTCTTGCTTCAGGAGCCCGAGTCAGCGAAATAGTGGCATTATCAAGAGAAGAGGGTCATATCCTGTTTACTGACTCAGGAGACCTTACCCTCTTCCCGGATCCGACGTTTCTCGCCAAAAACGAATTACCCACCAAAAGATGGGGCCCTTGGAGAATATGCCCCCTGAAGGAAGATGCCTCTCTATGCCCAGTAGAGAGCCTCAAGGTCTATCTTCGCAGAACTTCGGACTTTGGTGGAGGCCAACTCTTCAAAGGAGAAACATCGGGCAGCGACCTGTCACTGAAACAACTAAGAGCGAAAATCACCTACTTCATTCGCAGAGCGGATCCTGACAGTACACCCGCCGGTCACGATCCTAGAAAAGTTGCATCGTCTCTGAATTTCTTTCAGAGTATGGATTTCGAAAGCCTTAAGAGTTTCACAGGCTGGAAATCCTCGCGTGTTTTCTTCAAACATTATGCGAAACAAGTGCACGAAGTCAAACATTTTGTGGTAGCCGCAGGTAGTGTTATGAAACCTGCACCTAACTCTGCATAGAACAGTGAGTTACTTGGGACTCTAACTCTTCGGGTGCCTATGTTGACCCTCGAGTGATACGTAGTGATTTCAAAAACACTTAGTGCTTTTCATATAACTGTTCTTATCCCAGGTGAAATGTCATAGTCGTCACACGAGTGCCGCATGCCTAGAGCATGATGTGTTTTACTTTTAAAGACTGACGTTCCTCGTGAACGAGTGCCTACTAATAAATTTGAAATTCTCTTTCAGATTCAAGAGCAAGTCTTTCATTACTATGTACATTATAATTTGTTGTAAATTACTTTTACATATATTGCATTTCATTAATATACTCTGCAATTGTGAAATAAAATTTCAATTTTTTTACTTGTGCGTCTCAATCCGCTCCTACTTATACTATGAAATACACGTCTGTCATAGTTTTATTATCCCCTTCCTCTTATGGTTGATGAAGATTACTAAGGTTTCAACCCTTATTATATATTCACCTGTGCAATGTAATATTCCTACACGAATACTTACTTCATACCTTAGAGACCAGACAATTCTCCATTAACATACAGTGCCTAACCACCACTTGTCTACCCTTGAGAATGTTCCTATATGAATGCCAACCATTCAGTCTTGTCTCCAAGTTCTTCAGGTTCTTCTAGCAAGGTGAGTAGCCCTTCGATGACCACTTTGATCTCGGCATGGCCCGTGGGGACTTCACTGCCAGGGGGGCAGGAAGTTCCCTTCCCTACGGTTCTTCTATTTAAGATTACTATGCTACCCTGTTCAAAGCCCTCGGCACTTACTCAAATAGGGGAAAATCTACCACGATACATTGATTCTCTGGTATTCTTCCATCAGGACACCATGGCTTGAGCCCAAAAAACAGATTTTGAGCGAAGCGAAAAATCTATTTTTGGGTGAGATAGCCATGGCGTCCTGATGGACCCTCCCTGCTACTTCGTCCAGTTTTTCAGGTCCCACCCTGCTCTGCTGTATCATGGCGATCGGCAAGCAACTGGCTTCAGGATGAGGACGGACGTGACGTCATTTAACAATGGCGCCCGTTTGTTTACGTCTCGAGTACCAAAAGTAGCCACGAACGAGATTAGCTGTGGAACGGCTCCCCAGCTATTCTCCGCCCCTACACTTCGAAGTGTTAACTCTATGTCGGGTGTAAATAGCTATGTGGCGCGTTAATACATGCGTCCCCTGTTGATATACGATGTCTTAAAGGGAAACCTTTAGGATACTCGCTCCAGAAGTTAGAATTCTGTGATAACCTGTGGTTAAATTCTCTGGGAATATTTAGTAGTTATATACCCAAGGAAGCTACCAAAAAGGAACCTTCCATCAGGACGCCATGGCTATCTCACCCAAAAATAGATTTTTCGCTTCGCTCAAAATCCGTTGTTTACACCATTTCTTAATTTATTCAAACCATCAATACAGTTAATATTACATAAGGACCAATGTGTTATAACCTATGATATTTATTGTTTAGTACATTTAAAACCATCTCTCTCTCTCTCTCTCTGTCACATCGAACGTAATAGCGGTAACCTAATTGTTCAATGACTTTAAAAATAGGCCTAGTACTTTCTTCTTTTACCATTTTTGCATATGGTTCCATAATTGAGATGGGTACAAGTTGACTTATAACTGAAGTTAGGAAAAGTATTTTGGATATCGAAAGGACAATTATCTTTCGTAACAGTTTAGAATTATCGTAGATTATCATTCTGTCATTAGCGGCAGTTTGCTATTGTGGATTAAACGCATAAGGAAAAAAAAAAGGTTTTCTGCTTTGCTACGAATTTAGGAATTTATATGGATACGGTAAGTAAAATATTTGTAATAACATAATGTTTACCAAATGTTTGTAATATCATTAGTTATCACTTTGATCATGTGTGTTTAATGCGTTCGTTTGTTTATTATGATCGAAGATGGAGCGTAAACAAATGGAAAGTTTCCGTTTCAGGCAGCGTCATAAAGAAAAACATTATATAAATGGCATTCACTTCATTTTTTGGAAGTTCCAAGAAAAATTAAGTAGAGCATTAGTAATAACAAAATCAACGTATAATCAATTCTTGGTAAGATTGCTGTCGATGCAAAAACTAACCTATACACAGATGTGTAAATGCGTCTGTTTCTTCATTATGATCAGAGATAAACGTAAACAAAACATTGGTTGTCGTTTTCTATTGTGCTTTTTGGCGTGTTTAGGAAACGCATGATATAAAATCGCCTTTATTTTGATAATTTTAGATTTTCAATCGTACAACAAAAGCTTGTCTACTGTATAGAGTGATGGTTTTGCTATTCACCAGTTGTCTTAAACAATAGATATGACAAACATTAAAATTTGTTTGTATTTTGGGTCGTGTTATTAAGGGAAATATATGGTGTTTACACCCATCCTGGTTGTAATTTTAACCATTTTTCAAGTTATTAGAACTTTAAAGTATATTAAATGTTTGATTTATTTACAAGAACAATTTGATATTATAAGGAAATACAGTATAGTACAAAGAAAGTAATGGAAATGGGTAGTAAACACGTTTGAATAGGCAAGTTGCTGGTTGCCATGGCCAAAATGGAATTATTTCTGTTAGTTGTTTCGAAATATGCGATTTTCCATTTATACGAGGTCATTAATCGACCAAATTCTCGCATAATTCGGGACCCTACTGTATACAGTATATGAAGAACTATACTTAATCTTTACTTTTATTTAGCTCATGCATGTAGTTCAGCTAATCTTCTCGGTTTTCATGTTTGTCTCTTGCATGATTTTTTCTATATACCCTATCTGTTTCCTATCTCATTTATCAAGATCGCTGTTCATGATGTCATGACAAGTAGATTCTTCCGTAGTAGTTAGCCATCTGCAGGAAATGGTTCTTATTTCCTTAAGCTATGTATTCTAGGATAAACTATTATTATGATCTTGGTTGCAAATTATACATTAGATTTTGCGTATTTTATTACATCTCTCTGCATAACTTTCAAGTTTGTTTGTTTAGGAAATTTATCCTCTGTCATGCACTATCTTTTTCGACTTTTCTTTCATTAATTATTGTATATGGCAGGCATTCAAGTCTTATTCTGTATGTTTCAACTAGAGCTGCAAGATTACTCCTTATATTATGTATAAACAACCTACAAGACAGATTAATCCGGTTTTCTAATCCCGATATGTCATATCAAGAACGGGTTGGATTACAAAGACGCATGGTGTTTTTCTTCTTTTTGGGGAGAGGTGAACGACCTTCCTTCATCAAACAGCACACTCTATGACGAATAGTACACGTGTAATGTTGAACTACATCAAACTCTCAGGGATCCATCTTCCCTCTCCTTGCCTCATGTATCCAGAGGAAGAATCCGACAGCAGTGATAGCTGACCTCGGCAACCATTCAGTTTGGAATGCTACGGGAACATTGGGATCTATAACACGCAAGTCAAAGAAGTGTTAATATATAGCCACATTCCCCCTTAAATTAAATACTCGTTTAATATCAAATCACTGTCCGCTTAAGAACATTCAGGCATTTGTATGGAGTTCATTGTAAATTTGTTGTTAACATTTCTATTTTGTAACCTTATGGACATCGGACACTATTCAATTGATCGTTGTCCACGTTTGCCTAAACCCCTTAATTCATGGGGCAATCAAGTAGACCTTGGTGTAAGGTTTCTGTTGTACCTTATACATTTGACTAACCCCTTTCACTTTGTATCATTGCCTTTATTTGTCTATTCTCTTACTGTTTTATGCTTTAACTATCCCTTTGTTTTCAATTTGAATTTTGAGTAATCTGTTGATGACCATATGAAGAGAAATGTAAACTGGTACGAATACAAGTGTGACATAGGTGAAGGGAATCTTCCTTATTCTATTTATGGATTTTAAACTAATACATTCCCTTGGATCCCTCCATCAGAGATAATTAAGATTAGTACATGTTCCAGCTACATTATTCAAAGGATATGAGTTACAGATGTTTGGTTGAATCACGCACAAAGGTGAGCGCTTGTTGAAGTGAATGATCCTTTTTCTATATTTGGACCAGCAGGCAGCTCCTTGAATAAATTATAACACCCTATACGCTGCTCCTCTATTTCACATTCTTGCGGTTTCTTCCTTTAATTGATTATTCTGTCTCAGTTGGGGTCTACTACTGTATTCCAAACTCAGCATAGTGCCTGTACACTGAGGTGGTACTGGTACTGAAAAATCCAATATATATCTGTCACTAAATATGGTATGGATTTATTACTGAATACTGTACAGTAGTTTACATGTGATATAGATAGTTTAGTGAAAGATTTAAAGAAGCAAACAAGACAATGGCAAGGTTAGGTAAAATTTTGAAATAAAATCACCAGAAATTACATATAAAAATCAGACTACAGTATATATCAGTTTAGTGAGGTCTGTGTTCCTGCATGGCCACGAGTTGTGGTATGACAATGAAACAATATCCAACAGATTTAGTAGATTTGAGAATAAAGCTTTCAGAAGAATATTGGGAATTAAATGGCAGGACAGGATTAGAAATGAAACTATAAGAGAGATTATTCGAGTACCATATGTGAATAAGATCATGGTGAGGGGTAGATGGAGATGGTTTGGGCATGCTCTTTGCACTCCCCAAGAGAGATTAGTTCACTAAACTTTTAACTGGGCTCCACAAGGCACTAGAAGAGTTGGAAGACCCGGGCCTATATGGCTGAGGAGAACTATGAATCATGAAGTGGGAGATGATGAGTGGAGAAGTATTGAATTGAAAGCCCAAGATAAAGAAGACTGGCAAAATCTAACAGAGACCCTTTGCATCAATGGGCATAGGAGATGATGATGATATAGTTATATTGCATGTTTTTTTGGTTTTCCATTAGTTCTGCTACTATATTGCAATCATAATTTTCAATTTTATACTGGATAGTATTATATTACAACAATATAGCATACAGTACGATAAGAGAGGTAAAAAGAAAAAGGAAAGAGAAGAAGTCGGGGAACAAGAACATCATGCTGTACATTAATTTCACCTGATAGCACTATAATAGTCATCAAACTCGATGTTGAGAAATATTCATGGCCTAATATTTAAATGCATAAAAAATAACTATTATTATTACTATTACTAGCTAAGCTACAACCCTAGTTGGAAAAGCAAGATGCTATAAGCACAAGGAATCCAACAGGGAAAAATAGCTTAGCGAGGAAAGGTAATAAGGAAATAAATATAAAAAAACTATATTATTATTATTATTACTTGCCAAGCTACAACCCTAGTTGGAAAAGCAGGATGATCTAAGCCCAGGGACCCCAACAGGGAAAATAGCCCAGTGAGGAAAGGAAAAAGGAAAATTAAAATATTTTAAGAACAGTAACATTAAAATAAATATTTCCTTTATAAAATATAAAAACTTCAACAAAACAAGAGGAAGAGAAATCAGACAGAAGAGCATGCCCAAGTGTACCCTTAAGCAAAAGAACTCTATCCCAAGTTAGTGAAAGACCATGGTACAGAGGCTATGGCACTACTCAAGACTAGAGAACAATGGTTTGATTTTGGAGTGTCCTTCTCCTAGAAGAGCTGCTTACCATAGCTAAAGAGTCTCTTCTACCCTTACCAAGAGGAAAGTAGCCACTGATCAATTACAGTGCAGTAGTTAACCCCTTGGGTGAAGAAGAAATGTTTGGTAATCTCAGTGTTGTTAGGTGTATGAGGAGAGTGGAGAATCTGTAAAGAATAGGCCAGACTATTCGGTGTATGTGTAGGCAAAGGGAAAGTGAACCGTAACCAGAGAGAAGGATCCAATGTAGTACTGTCTGGCCAGTCAAAGGACCCTATAACTCTCTAGTGGTAGTATCTTAACGGGTGGCTGGTGCCCTAGCCAACCTACTACCTGTAAAATAATGAAATAATGAACAAAATGAAATATCTTAAAAACAGTAACATCAAAACCAATATTTCATATATATACTATACAAAGACTTACGTCAGCCTGTTCAACATAAAAACATTTAATGCAAATTTGAACTTTTGAAGTTCTACAGATTTAACTACCCAATTAGGATCATCATTCAATAACTTGGTCACAGTTGGAATAAAACTTTGAGAATACTGTGTAGTAATGAGCCTCATGATGGAGAAGGCCTGACTATTAGAATTAACTGCATGCCTAGTATTACGAACGGGATGGAACTGTCTGGGAAAATCTGAATGTAAAGGATGATCAGAATTATGAAAAATTATATTTTAATTATAAAATAAATTTTTGAATATACTTACCCGGTGAATATATAATAGCTGCAACTCTGTTGCTCGACAGACACATACAATAAAAACTCGCCAGCGATCGCTATACAGGTTGCGGGTGTGCCCACCAGCGCCAACTGTCGGCCAGATACCACTCTCGATGTAAACAAAGACTCAATTTCTTCTCATCCCACTGCGTCTCTATTGGGGAGGAAGGGAGGGTCGTTTAATTTATATATTCACCGGGTAAGTATATTCAAAAATTTATTTTATAATTAAAATATCATTTTTAAATATTTAACTTAGCCGGTGAATATATAATAGCTGATTCACACCCAAGGAGGTGGGTAGAGACCAGAGTTAAATATGTTTACATCGTATAAGCTAAGAGTTTTTTATTTCATTTTGGCAGTTATCAATATAACAAAACCAAAATAAATAGGTACCTGGTAAGGAAGTCGACTTAGACGATTACTCTGCCTTGTAAGTACGTCTTCCTTACGGAGCCCAGCGATCCTCTTAGGATGCTGACAGACCCCCAGGAGCTGAAGTATCAAGGGCTGCAACCCATACAACAGGACCTCATCAAACCCCTAATCTGGGCGCTCTCAAGAAATGACTTTGACCACCCGCCAAATCAACCAGGATGCGAAAGGCTTCTTAGCCTTCCGGACAACCCATAAAAACAACATTAAAACATTTCAAGATACAGATTAAAAGGGTATGGAATTAGGGAATTGTAGTGGTTGAGCCCTCACCCACTACTGCACTCGCTGCTACGAATGGTCCCAGTGTGTAGCAGTTCTCGTAAAGAGACTGGACATCTTTCAAGTAAAATGACGCGAACACTGACTTGCTTCTCCAATAGGTTGCGTCCATGATACTTTGCAGAGATCTATTTTGCTTAAAGGCCACGGAAGTTGCTACAGCTCTAACCTCGTGCGTCTTAACCTTAAGCAAAGATCGGTCTTCCTCACTCAAGTGTGAATGAGCTTCTCGTATTAACAATCTGATAAAATATGACAAAGCATTCTTTGACATAGGCAAGGATGGTTTCTTAACCGAACACCATAACGTTTCAGATTGGCCTCGTAAAGGTTTAGTACGAGCTAAGTAGAACTTAAGAGCTCTAACAGGGCATAAGACTCTTTCTAGTTCATTGCCTACGATCTCCGATAAGCTAGGAATATCGAAAGATTTAGGCCAAGGACGAGAAGGTAGCTCATTTTTGGCTAGGAAACCAAGTTGCAGAGAACAAGTAGCTTTTTCTGACGAAAACCCGATGTTCTTGCTGAAGGCATGAAGCTCACTGACTCTTTTAGCCGAGGCTAAGCATACCAGGAAAAGAGTCTTAAGAGTGAGATCTTTCAGGGAGGCTTACTGTAAAGGCTCCAACCTGTCTGACATGAGGAATCTTAGGACCACGCCTAAATTCCACCCAGGAGTAGCCAAACGACGCTCCTTAGAGGTCTCGAAAGACTTAAGGAGGTCTTGCAGATCTTTATTGTTGGAAAGATCTAAGCCTCTATGCCGGAAGACCGAGGCCAACATGCTTCTGTAGCCCTTGATAGTAGGAGCTGAAAGGGATCGTACTTTTCTCAGGTATAAGAGAAAATCAGCTATTTGGGCTACGGAGGTACTGGTCGAGGATACGGAAACTGACTTGCACCAGTCTCGGAAGACTTCCCACTTCGATTGGTAGACTCTAATGGTAGACGCTCTCCTTGCTCTAGCAATCGCACTGGCTGCCTCCTTCGAAAAGCCTCTAGCTCTCGAGAGTCTTTCGATAGTCTGAAGGCAGTCAGACGAAGAGCGTGGAGGCTCTGGTGTACCTTCTTTACGTGTGGTTGACGTAGAAGGTCTACTCTTAGAGGAAGACTTCTGGGAACGTCTACTAGCCATCGAAGTACCTCGGTGAACCATTCTCTCGCGGGCCAGAGGGGAGCAACTAACGTCAACTTTGTCCCTTCGTGAGAGGCGAATTTCTGCAGTACCTTGTTGACAATCTTGAATGGTGGGAATGCGTAAAGATCTAGATGTGACCAATCTAGGAGGAAGGCATCTATATGTATTGCTGCTGGGTCCGGGACTGGAGAGCAATAGATTGGAAGCCTCTTGGTCAGCGAGGTTGCAAAGAGATCTATGGTGGGTTGACCCCAAGTCGTCCAAAGTCTCTTGCACACATCCTTGTGGAGGGTCCATTCGGTTGGAATTACTTGACCTTTCCGACTGAGACAATCTGCTAGGACGTTCAAGTCGCCCTGGATGAACCTCGTTACTAGGGAGATGCCTCGATCTTTTGACCAGATCCCTTGCGATCTCGTACAAAGTCAGTGAGTGGGTACCTCCCTGTTTGGAAATGTACGCCAAGGCCGTGGTGTTGTCCGAGTTTACCTCCACCACCTTGCCTCGAAGGAGATTCTCGAAGCTTATCAAGGCCAGATGAACCGCCAAAAGCTCCTTGCTGTTGATATGCATGCTCCTCTGACTCGAGTTCCACAGACCTGAGCATTCCCGACCGTCCAGCGTCGCGCCCCAGCCCAAGTCCGATGTGTCCGAGAAGAGAACGTGGTTGGGTATCTGAACTGCCAGGGGAAGACCCTCTCGTAGGCTGATATTGTCCTTCCACCAAGTCAGACAAGACTTTATCTTTTCTGAAATCGGGATCGAGACCGCCTCTAGCGTCTTGTCCTTTTTCCAGTGAAAAGCCAGATGGAATTGAAGAGGACGGAGGTGTAGCCTTCCTAGCGAGACAAATTGCTCCAGGGATGACAGCGTCCCTACCAGACTCATCCACAGCCTGACTGAGCAGCGTTCTTTCTTCAGCATCTTCTGGATGGAGAGCAGGGCTTGATCTATTCTGGGGGCCGACGGAAAAGCCCGAAAAACTTGACTGTGAATCTCCATCCCTAAATACAGAATAGTTTGGGATGGGACCAGCTGTGACTTTTCCAAATTGACTAGGAGTCCCAATTCCTTGGTCAGATCTAGAGTCCAATTGAGATCCTTCAGACAGCGATGACTGGAAGAGGCTCTGAGAAGCCAGTCGTCCAAGTACAGGGAGGCTCTGATCTCCGATAGCTCGAAACTGGTACCCCACATTCCTGTAAACAAACCTCAGAAACGGTTGGGAATCCGGGTGTATAGGAATGTGGAAGTATGCCTCCTGAAGGTCGAGAGAGACCATCCAGTTGCCTTCCATAAATGCTGTCAAGACAGCCTGGTAGACTTCATCATGAAGTTTGTCTTGACAATGAATACATTGAGCGCACTTGCCTCTTACGTACTCCTGCAGTGAACATGACTGCCAAATCATGGAGCCATCCCTGAGGGACTTGTCCCTGCAGAGAACGTGGCTGTCAGATCATTGGAACCATCCCTGAAAGCCTTGTTTATGCATGACATAATTGTACAGCAAAACTTCAAAGGCTCGAAAACAGCTGTGAAGTTGACCTGTAAAATCTTGGAGCGTCTCCTGGCCAGGCGCCAGGGAGAGTCTACGAGATTTGAGAAGTCTATCTGGGCAGAGGCAGGAACTCCCAAGCCGAGAACTTCTCTCGTGTCATATCAGACTCTCGCTCTATAAGCCAGTTTAAAAGAAGGGAAAGCAAAGGCTGTATCCACCAAACTCCTCCTGGTGATAAACCAGTCGCCTAGCAAACGTAAAGCTCTCTAGGAGAGCGAGAGAGCACTAGCTTATAAAACAACGGCTTCGAAGTAGCTAGGCCTAGTGTAAGCTCTGACGTTTAGGCGAACGAGGAGCAGCAGTTACAAAAAGATCCGGACAAAGATCCTTAAAAATCAGCATGATTTATTTAAAGTCCATAGAGGGCTAAGCAGCTTTAGGCTCCTCTCCGTCTGACAGAGTCCTCAAGGGAATATCAGTAGGAGGGGGAACAGCAACTTCCTCATCTAAAGGAACCTTGTCCGATAATAGCTGAGTCTCAAGCAAGGGAGAGACCTACCGTGGTGGCAATGCTTTACAAGCAGAGTCCACACGCACTGGTGCATTAGTAGTGGACCAGGACGCAACGTCATGTAACTGCTTGACAGTCTGTGAACTGTCAACAACAACAGGTGCGAGAGACCAGGACGCAACGTCATGTAACTGCTTGACAGTCTGTGAACTGTCAACAACAACAGGTGCGTGAGGACGCACAGCGTCCACTCGAGACTGCTTTGACCGCCTAGACTGAGCAGTCAAAACAACTCTAGAATGCGGAGGTTGACGCACAGCGTCAAAACAAGTCAACTCCGATTGTTAGCGAACGTCCTGAACGTCAACAGGAGCATCAGCAAGTGGCCTAACGTCCAAATGTGGCTGAAAATCCACACGAGACCGCATCGAGTGTGGTTCTAAACAACCTGACTGACGTGACTTAGCTACGCCAACGTCAACAGGACGCACAAAGGAACGTTAGGTTGGCTGAAAGCCAGGATCTCGATGAGATAAACGGCTAGGCTCAACGGACTAATCGGCAGAATAGTCTTCCATAAGGGAGGCAAGCTTATTCTGCATGTCTTGCCGTACAACCCATTTAGGATCAACGGAAAAGGTTGCGGTAAGAGACGAGGGTAACGTCTGTGACCGCAAAACCTTGCCAACAAAAAGACTCTCGGAGTCTGTGTTACGCTTTTGTTAGGCGGCGAGCAGTCTTCCGATGACTGCATAGGGTCAGAGCTGTCCTAATGGCTACAACCAGGACGCTGGACCTGTCCTGAAAGGACTGACTTTCGCTTAAGGGCCTCGAAACCTTGTTTCAGGTTTCTTATGCGAAAAGCCTTCGGATGACGAGGAGAAAAACGTCTCTCTCGCATTATGGTAGGGGTGATCTTGGTAAGATACACCCGATACCATAGAGGGAACGTCTGTTCGCTGATCAAGGCCTCTCGAACCCATAAGTCGTACGACATTACTTCTCCCCTGGGCTTGGGAGCTTGCAAGAGGTCCCGGACTAGGCGAACGACAGGCACGAACAGACGAACCCTCGGTCGCAACACTGATAACACTTTGCGCAATATCACTTTATCACTACGATTTTCTGTTTAGCACTTATTTCACTGAAATCGAAACTTTTACTGATTTCTACCTGAAGCACGCAATTCTAACCTCATCAAAAGGTAGTAATAGCGAAATCAGTCGTATAATGCAAGCACATTAATACCAGCAAAAAACAGTAAACATATTTTAAGATAAAAAATTCAGTGGATGGGGAAGAGACTAAACACTAGTTCATTCAAAACTACGTTTTCAATCTCTCACCGTACATTGCCTGGGGACGAGAATAAAAAACTAAAAACGTTTTATCCTTTCTCCCCGTACAGAGACTAGGGACGAGAGTAACTCGAGAACAACGTTACCCGCTTGAACGGAACGTTTTCTCCCCTCTCTCTCCCTCCGTCCTTATCTCTCTCTCTCTCTCTCTTGATTACGCACCTAAGAGAAGAGCCCACTTACGTTTCGTCAAAAAAAACATGTTATTTGACCAAAGGAAAAAAACTGAAAGGTTTTTCAATTAAAAAGTTCCTTTAAAATATAATTTAAAACATTTAAGCTTTGAAAGAAGAATGAACAAAACGTCAGAATCGATTTACTCTTTCTGCAAAGTGAAACCGTGATACTCTCTCTCTCTATCGTAACGATAGAGCGCAAACTGCGTAGCATAAATAAACTAAACGTTAGTTCATCTTTGAAACAGTACGAAGACTATTCAAAGAAAATCTTTCATAAAATATCTATTAAAAAATATTCATTTAAAAAGTTTTAAATCATTAGCTCTTTAAAAGCTATTTACGATTGAAAGGGCTCAACGTTGTTTAACTTCAGTTTCCAAGTTAGGACCGCCTACTCTCAGGAAGGTCGCATATAAACAAATCATTAAAATTTATTTTATGTTTATTATAAATGGAAAGTTAATCGAAGAGGCCTAATAAAGGCGGTGAGATATAAAATATATAGAGGAAAATCTATAATTAATTTATAACGTGATAAGATAATTGCTAAAAGCCTAAACACACTTCCGTCTAAGGGAAGGGTCGGCCATTTAAAAGTCAAAGAAAGTCCATACTCTCTTTGTCATCAAAAAATTAAATCTAACCAAAAACGAGTTCAAGATTTAAGATGAAGATAAAACACCTGCACTGCGAAAGCTCAAACCAAATTAAAGTACTTCACCAAATATGATGGGAAAAACTCCAGGTTCTACAGCGAGTAAAAGTACGTCTTGTCGACACGTCGACAGAGAAGAAATTGAGTCTTTGTTTACATCGAGAGTGGTATCTGGCCGACAGTTGGCGCTGGTGGGCACACCCGCAACCTGTATAGCGATCGCTGGCGAGTTTTTATTGTATGTGTCTGTCGAGCAACAGAGTTGCAGCTATTATATATTCACCGGCTAAGTTAAATATTTAAAAATCTTATGCAACATGCATAAACCAATTGAATAATGGTGCTAGAGATTGATATCTAGATCAGGAATAAGAAATTTGAAGACCGTAAGTTTCTGTCCTACAAATTAAGATGAGAATCGGCAGCTGAAGACCATACAGGAGAACAATACTTGAAACATGGTAAAATGAAAGAATTAAGACTATCATACCTGTATACTATTACAGTATTATTATTTGCTAAGCTACAACCCTAGTTGGAAAAGCAGGGACTCCTACAGGGAAAATAGTCCAATGAGGAAAGGAAAAAAAATAAGTAAACTACAAGAGAAGTACTAGTAATTAACAATTAAAATAAATCTTTCTTATATAAACTCTAAAAAATAAAAAATAAAAGGAGAAATAAGATATAATAGTGTGCCCGAGTGTACCCTCAAGCAAGAGAACTCTACCCAAAACAGTGGAAAACCATGGTACAGAGGCTATGGCACTACCCAAGACTAGAGAACAATGGTTTGATTTTGGAGTGTCCTCATTGAAGAGCTGATTACCATAGCTAAAGAGTCTCTTCTACTCTTACCAAGAGGAAAGTAGCCACTGATCAATTACAGTGCAGTAGTTAACCCCTTGGGTGAAGAAGAAATGTTTGGTAATCTCAGTGCTGTCAGGTGTATGAGGAAAGAGTAGGATATGTAAAGAATAGGCCAGACTATTCGGTGTTTATGTAGGAAAACGTAAAATGAGCCATAACCAGAAAGAAGGATCCAATGCAGAACCGTATGGCCAGTCAAAGGACCCAATAATTCTAGCAATAGTACCTCAATGGGTGGCTGGTGTCCTGGCCAACCTAATAGGTTAGGTTAAGATATACAGTATTCCTCCAATCATCCTTATCAAATCTTTCTGCTTTACTTTTATACAATTATATACTTCTTCTTCTTCTTTGTCTACATCTTTTCCCACATCTATATTTCTGTATTTCTGGCTGGTAATCTAGTAATTTAATTTTACTATTGTTGTTAGTGCCATTTATTTGTTTTAGGCTTTTGCCCATCTAAAATCCTGGTTTCCCTATACAATGTTTTGTTTTTTCCCAGTGGTCTAATAAGAGTTATTGGCCTAATTGAATGGTTGGGCTTTGAGACCTGTTACCAAATCTACATTTTGCAATTGAAGACCGAATATATTCTTGACAACTGTGAGAATAAACTAAAAACTATACAGGAGTCTAACTGTAAAAACTTTGAAACATCTGGTTACTTTTGCCAAAATTTTCTTTTCAAAGACATTCACTCTGACTAAAAAAACACATAAACTCAAAACTATGTTGATCTAAATTTCAGGAACATGCCTCATGTCTTGTGACACTATCACCTTTCAAATATAATTCACATTATAATTCTAACCATATTCAATTAATTTAATATTAAAGTATTTCATTATTAAAAGTATGCAGTAGAGTACTTTAAAAAAATTCATATTTATACTAAACAAGAAAACTAATCACAACAGATATGTCATGTTTAGATTTGCATGCCTTCCTCTTTGTAATAATACTGAAATTTATATGAAAGAAACTGCAGAAATATATAATAATATGAAAGAAAGTGCAGTCACTAATAGCAAAACTATGTGAAATTGTATTCAATAACAATATCAGAAAGAAAAACCTAGGAACCTAGTTATAAAAAATAACACTGTTGCACCTTGTATTCATAATGTTATATTTTTGCTATGTTTCTACCATAGTACCAGCTGAACTCGGTTGAGTCCCTTGTTAGGCTGGGAGGAACGTAGAGAGTAGAGGTCCCCTTTTTGTTTTTGTTTCTTTGTTGATGTCGGCTACCCCCCAAAATTGGGGAAAGTGCCATGGTATATGTATGTATGAATGTTTCTTTTTTTAGTATTGGGCTGCATACAGTCCTGTATGTTACTCGGTTCCTTGCGGAAGGATGTAAACGCTGCAACAACAATTTTCTTACAAAACCTTTAATCAAGAATCAGCAAATATAAACAAGAAACCTTATGATTCATCCATTCTCTCAATTAGAGCTTTAGCAATACAGTCATTAACTATCTTAATCTGTGCCTTTCCAAGGGATACAAAATGTTCCAAAGTTTCCTGCGTGAGAAGCTGACCTCCGGATTTGCTGACAGTACACATAGTTCCATCTTCTAATAAGACTACTGTTACCTCCCCTCTGCCTTGGTCCTCATCTTCAGAAGTTGGGTCCATTAACTGCAAAAAACATAGGATTAATATATAGTAACCTTTAGGAGTCTTTCACATGCAAGTGGTCAGCCACAAGTTGAATATGTTGCTTCATAAGAGGGGCTGCTAAGTCACCACATTCATCAAAATTGTTCAAATCACACTGTTTCTCTTAGAACATAATATAAAGAGAAAACAGATTTTTATCACCCAGCATTAAATCCCTTGAACAATCTGCACAAGTATGCATGGCAAACCCAGATGAAGACCACCTCTATTAATCTTTTAACACACACATAAAAATCTTGATTTGTGGGTACACAAATACATATAACACAAAAATTATAAGAAGACTGAAAGAAATGCATTGATGTGATACTTAAGATATCTCATTGTCATGCACTGCCATATAACATAAAAACTCCACTAAAGGGGCAATACTATTACAAAAAAAGGAAAAGGGAAATTTGAAAAATTAAATGGTAGACACTAATACTTAACTGGCTTTGAGAGGAAGCAATATCAATGACAATGTACATTCAAGGAAGTAATGATTACAGTAAAAAATATTGTTTCATTATTTTTGTACTTTGGAGAATTAATAACGTATATCTATAATAGAAAGCTAATTACATATGTCCTTACATTAATATTGACGAAACAAATTAATTTTAGAGTAATACTTAAACATTATTATACAATAATTTAACCATATAAATATTTCTCAATCTTAGGGCTGGCCAAAAGGTAATTCCCCATGAAAAAGATAATTGGGACAGATTAAAATGTTGAAATTTAGGAAAAAAGTGGAAAAAAAGGAGAGGAATGAAGTAAATGCGAGTGCAGGATGAAAAAAACACTAAACATCTACAGAATCAGTATTATCTTGAAATAAACCAAAATGGAATCACTATTTACACAAATACTGTATAGCACCGCAGATACTTACATGAACATTTTCGTTATATATTGTAAACGTTGATGACACTGGCTTCGCCTGAAATGGAAAAAATTATTTTGAGTACAGTATGATCACATGGAGAGTTTTCTATATATATCATAAGAGGCTTATACTTTATACTGTAAATATCCCAAAATCCTATTATTCAATATAACCATCTACTTAAACTCTCTCTCTCTCTCTCTCTCTCTCTCTCTCTCTCTCTCTCTCTCTCTCTCTCTCTCTCACATTACCAAACAATTCTTCTTAGCTCAAGGGGTTAACTACTGAACTGTAATTGTTCAGTGGCTACTTTTCTCTTGGTAAGGGTAGAAGAGACTCTTTAGCATGGTAAGCAGCCCTTCTAGGAGAAGGACACTCCAAACTCAAATCATTGTTCTCTAGTCTTGGGTAGTGCCATAGCCCCTGTAACATAGCCTTCCACTGTCTTGGATTAGCGTTCTCTTGCTTGAGGGTACACTCAGGGATGCTGTTCTATCTTATTTCTCTTCCTCTATCTTAATATTGTTACTGATCTTGAAATATTTTACAGTATTTTGATTGTTTATTGGTTTGTTTATAATTTATTTATTTTGTTGTTTCCTTTCCTCGCTGGGCTATTTTTCCTTATTGGAGCCCTTGGGCTTACAACACCTTGCTTTTCCAACTAGGGTTATAGCTTAGCTTGTAATAATAATAATAATAATAATAATAATAATAATAATAATAATACTGTAGTTCTAGTATCAATGAATGCTTTAATTTCTTATCACCATTTGGCATGGAGCCATCTGAGAGTCATTCCGAGTCCCGTCTCAATCAAAACACTTGATTGACAAGCATCCAGACCATGTTGAACAGAGGAAAGGTGACTGAATGTGTCTGCTAGACCATTCCTTTTGCCTGGGATGTACCTGGCTGACAACTCTATGCCTTGGAATGTCACCTCAAGGTGCATCTGCTTCTTTAGCTCTCAGAGAGGGCACTGGACCATGCCCCCTTCCTTGACAAAAGCCAATTCAGTGATGTTGTCGCAACAACACTACTGAGTGCCTCATCAACATTCTTGAAATGCTTGCAGAGCTAGATAGACTGCTTGCCTTCCAGGATGTTGATGGTCGCACCCCTAAGACATTCCATCTGAGCAAGTTGCATGTCCAGAGGCAGAGAGTTTAGTGACTCCCATGGTGAGTGTTTCCTCATTCAACCAACAGGTAGGATTGTCCCGAGTCTCCTGTCCCACTAGAACAGAAAGGAAAGGAAAGTCCCTGGAGGTTGACCAGAGATCCTTAGAACACCACTGAACAGATCTCTGGTGGAGGCGCGCAAGGGAAACGACCTCCTCCAACGAAGAAAGGTGTCCAAGAAGACTATCTGCGCTGAACTGGTACTTCTGTTTTGGACAGAAATGGTTATGTTACCTCAATGAGGTGGCTACTGCAATCATCTGACTGAAAAACTCTCACTGCTGCCATGTCTATCAGCATGACCAAATACTTCAGCCACTTCTTGGGTATGAGACTGAACTTTTCCAAGCTCATAATACAGGAATCCCCAAATCGTAACAAAAGCAAAAAGCCTACAATCATCCTGCAGCAACTGCCCCATGAAGGAGGCCAGGATCAGCCACCCATCAAGATGAATCAACAAACATATTCTATATGAGTGGGCCAAAGCTGCTTTCAATTTGAACACTTGAGGAGCAGTATACGATCCGAAATACAAACTGCAACTGGTGCAATGTAAGGGTGAAGGAAAAGTGGAGTTATTCTTAAAAGGACTGACGTATGAGCACTTGAAAGTGTGAATCCTTTAGACCCAATGAAAGCATGAAGCCTTCCTCTCTGATGGAACTCAACATAGAACGTACTGTTTCCATCCTGAACTCCGTTTTACACACAAATTTATTCAGTGGTGAGAAATCTATGACTGGACTTCAAACCCATGTTGACTTCTCCACCACAGTCAACTGTAGAAGCCCAGAGATTCATCTTGTACAACTTCAAGTGTGCTCTTCTCCAATATCTTTCCTACCTATGTCCGCAAGGCTAGTATTCTTGATGATGTTGGAGGAATGGATGAGAAGTATTGAAAAGTGAAAGGGGGGAACTGACAGCCTGAAAGAGTGGTAAGTAACCATCCCAAAGGATGCTCACTACCCAAGGCTCAGCTGTGTGACTCTGCCAAGATGTCCAATGGCACGAAAAGGAGGAATGTTGGCAACAGCGTTTCCCTCTCCTTTTCTACTTCTGCTGTCCCACTACCTGGAATGACCAGGTTGGGTGGCTTCAAAGGGCTGTACATGTACAGGCTCCTTTCAGGAAGATGAAGTGGGAGGTCCTGATCGGGCTCTCAGAAAGGACCCAGAGGATTTCCTTGCACCCGATCCCACAGGCATGGTCTAACCCGAGGATTGGATGCAGCAAGCTCTAAAGGGTCAAGGCTTCTCTGAAGGAAACTGCGAGATGGATCATAGAGTCCTGTGAAGCAGTCCTCGACTTCCAAAGCAACAGAGCTACCTCTGAGCTAACTTGTTTTGAGAATCAGGAGGCCAAGACATCTATTCTCTTCAAATCTCAGATGGCACACTGGTTGCTGATTGGTGCCAGGATGGTCACTACCTTCCCACCAGACAGTAAGAGAGACTTGTACAATTCTTAAGAGACTTCGCGGTTGATAACCCCGTTGCTTTGGCAAAATATGTTACTGCATCTGACCACTGGTTTAAAGGTTGCTTATGAATGGCAGAGGCAAAGGACAGTGATAATGCCCTAGCAGGACAATGCCCTAGAGACTAATCATGATCAGCAACCAAGCTCCTCTCCACCCAAGCTATGACCAGGGAGGGCCAGGCAATGACTGCTGATGACTCGGCAAGTAAACCTATAGGCTCTCCCAAACACACCATCCTTAGCTCACTAGGATGATCAGGTTGTACACTAGAAGATACTATTGAGCTTGAACGGGACTCAAACCCCAGTCTGGCAGATCACCAGGCAGGGACATTTCCAGTAGACTACCACAAACCTTCCAAGCCAAGAGATTGCTTAAACAACAAACCATGGCCTCTGACTCAGAAATTGAGAAGACGGTGACAGTCTGCCTTGAGCCTCTCCAAGGAGAGTCCCCTGTCAATATGCACACCGGTAAATCAACTTGAACAGGTGCGCATATAGCAAGCATGTATAGAACCATCCCTAACTAGAGTGGAGGGGGCAAGATCTTGTTGACTGGCTGGTCAGATCCACAGATCTCATTGCAAACTTGATCCAGGGCCTATCTAACCAGACCTGACCAGGACAGCTCCAGGATGGCCTGAACTCTTTGAGGAACAAGAGTACCAATCAATGTCCAAGATTCTCTCCGAAGGTTGAGCTAAGGTTGTGTCCCTCCAACTGCTGCACTCATGAGGACGTCCATAAAATGTTATTTTTATTAATAAAATAAATTTTTGAATATACTTACCCGGTGATCATATAAGCTGCAACTCTGTTGCTCGACAGAAAAACCTACGGTCAAAATACGCCAGCGATCGCTATGCAGGTGGGGGTGTACATCAACAGCGCCATCTGTCGAGCAGGTACTTAGTACTCCAAGTAAACAAAGAACCAATTTTCTCCTCGGTCCACTGGGTCTCTATTGGGGAGGAAGGGAGGGTCCTTTAATATATGATCACCGGGTAAGTATATTAAAAAATTTATTTTATTAATAAAAATAACATTTTTCAATATTAAACTTAGCCGGTGATCATATAAGCTGATTCACACCCAGGGGGGTGGGTAGAGACCAGCATTACATGTTTACATTATTATGAGCTAAGTATTTTGTATTTCATTTTAGCAGTTATTCAAAATAACAAACATAAAATAAATAAGTACCTGGTAAGGAAGTCGACTTGAACAATTACTCTGCCTTTTTAAGTACGTCTTCCTTACGGAGCCTCGAGATCCTCTTAGGATGCTGAGCGACCCCTAGGATCTGAAGTATCAAGGGTTGCAACCCATACAACAGGACCTCATCAAAACCTCTAATCTAGGCGCTTCTCAAGAAATGACTTTGACCACCCGCCAAATCAAGTAGGATGCGAAAGGCTTCTTAGCCTTCCGGACAACCCAAAAACAATAATAAAACATTTCAAGAGAAAGATTAAAAAAGGTTATGGAATTAGGGAATTGTAGTGGTTGAGCCCTCACCCACTACTGCACTCGTTGCTACGAATGGTCCCAGAGTGTAGCAGTTCTCATAAAGAGACTGGACATTCTTAAGATAAAAAGACGCGAACACTGATTTGCTTTTCCAATAGGTTGCGTCGATTATACTTTGCAGAGATCTATTTTGTTTAAAGGCCACGGAAGTTGCGACAGCTCTAACTTCGTGTGTCCTTACCTTCAGCAAAGCTTGGTCTTCCTCATTCAGATGGGAATGAGCTTCTCGTATTAACAGTCTGATAAAATAGGATAAAGCATTCTTTGACATAGGCAAAGATGGATTCTTAACTGAACACCATAAAGCTTCAGACGGGCCTCGTAAAGGTTTTTAAATAGAACTTAAGAGCTCTTACAGGACATAAGACTCTTTCTAGTTCATTTCCAACCATACGATAAGTTTGGAATATCGAACGATATTGGTCAAGGCCGAGAAGGCAGCTCGTGTTTGGCTAGAAAACCAAGTTGTAGAACATGTAGCCGTTTCGGATGAGAATCCGATGTTCTTGCTGAAGGCATGAATCTCACTGACTCTTTTAGCTGTGGCTAAGCATATCAGGAAAAGAGTCTTTAAGGTGAGATCTTTCAGGGAGGCTGATTGTAGCGGTTCGAACCTGTCTGACATAAGGAATCTTAGTACCACGTCTAAATTCCAACCAGGTGTAACCAAACGACGCTCCTTCGTGGTCTCAAAAGACTTAAGGAGGTCCTGTAGATCTTTATTGTTGGAAAGATCTAAGCCTCTGTGACGGAAGACTGATGCCAACATGCTTCTGTAACCCTTGATAGTGGGAGCTGAAAGAGATCGTTCTTTCCTCAGATATAAGAGAAAGTCAGCTATTTGAGTTACAGAGGTACTGGTCGAGGATACGGATACTGACTTGCACCAGTTTCGGAAGATTTCCCACTTCGATTGGTAGACTCTAAGGGTGGATGTTCTCCTTGCTCTAGCAATCGCTCTGGCTGCCTCCTTCGAAAAGCCTCTAGCTCTCGAGAGTCTTTCGATAGTCTGAAGGCAGTCAGACGAAGAGCGTGGAGGCCTTGGTGTACCTTCTTTACGCGTGGCTGACGTAGAAGGTCCACCCTTAGGGGAAGTGTTCTGGGAACGTCTACTAGCCATCGAAGTACCTCGGTGAGCCATTCTCTCGCGGGCCAGAGGGAAGCAACTAGCGTCAACCTTGTCCCTTCGTGAGAGGCGAACTTCTGCAGTACCTTGTTGACAATCTTGAACGGAGGGAATGCATATAGATCTAGATGTGACCAATCTAGTAGAAAGGCATCTATATGAACTGCTGCTGGGTCCGGGATTGGTGAGCAAAATATTGGGAGCCTCTTGGTCATCGAGGTTGCGAAGAGATCTATGATTGGCTGGCCCCAGGTGGCCCAAAGTCTCTTGCATACATCCTTGTGGAGGGTCCATTCTGTTGGAATTATTTGTCCCTTCCGACTGAGACAATCTGCCATGACATTCAAGTTGCCTTGGATGAACCTCGTTACTAGTGATATGTCTAGACCTTTTGACCAGGTGAGGAGGTCCCTTGCGATCTCGTACAATGTCAGAGAGTAGGACCCTCCTTGCTTGGAGATGTACGCCAAAGCCGTGGTGTTGTCCGAGTTCACCTCCACCACTTTGCCTTGAAGGAGAGACCTGAAGCTTTTCCAGGTCAGACGTACTGCCAGTAGCTCCTTGCAGTTGAAATGCATTGTCCTTTGACTCGAGTTCCATAATCCCGAGCATTCCCTACCGTCTAATGTCGCACCCCAGCCTACGTCCGATGCGTCCGAGAAGAGAACGTGGTTGGGAGTCTGAACAGTCAGGGGAAGACCCTCTCTAAGGTTGATATAGTCCTTTAACCAAGTCAGACAAGACTTTATCTTTCCGGAAACCGGGATCGAGACCGCTTCTAGCGTCTTGTCCTTTTTCCAGTGAAAAGCTAGATGGTATAGAAGAGGACGGAGGTGTAGTCTTCCTAGTGACACAAATTGATCCACGGATGACAATGTCCCTACCAGACTCATCCACAGCCAGACTGGGCAGCGTTCCTTCTTCAGCATCTTCTGGATGGATAGCAGGGCTGGGGGCTGATCGTCTTGTTCAGCAACGTCCTCATCAGAGGGTTCCTCATCCGAAACTGATGAGGAAACGGCAACGGAGTGGGCAACGTCTGACTCGCTGAATCCGGTCGCACTGGTGGATGCGTGACGGAGCCGGACGCAATATCATGGCACTGCTGCACAGTCTGTGAACTGTCAACAACCATGGGTGCGCGAGGAAGTACAGCGTCAACCCGAAACTGTCTAGACTGTCTGGGTTGTGCAGTCAACACCCTACCGGGTTGCTGAGGTTGACGCACTGCGTCACAACAAGTCACCTCTGCTGGTTGTTGAACGTCCTGAACGTCAACAACCACCTCCGAGCGTCGCTTAACGTCAACGTGCGACTGGCAACCCACACTGGGTCGCATCGGTGGAGGAACCACCTCAACTGGCAGACGCGAGTAGGTTACCTCAGCGTCAACAGGGCGCACAACCGACCGGTTGGAAGGTTGTTGGCCAGAAGGAGGAACCACCTCAACTGGCAGACGCGAGTAGGTTACCTCAGCGTCAACAGGGCGCACAACCAACCGGTTGGAAGGTTGTTGGCCAGAAGGTTCTTCTCCGCATTTAAGTCCTCTATCAAGGACGCAAGCTTGGACTGCATGTTTTGCAGCAAAGCCCATTTAGGGTCTACGGGAGCAGGTGTGGCAACAGACGGGGTTAGCGACTGAGGCGGAACCATTTACCATCCCTGAAAGCCTTGTTATGTGTGACATAATAGTACAGCAAAACTTCAAAGGCTCGACAAAAGTTGAGAAGTTGACCTGTAAACAACTTGGAGCGTCTCCTGGCTAGGCGCCAGGGCGAGTCTACCAGAATTGAGAAGTCTATCTGGGCAGAGGCATGAACTCCCAAGCCGAGAACTTCTCTCGTGTCCTATCAGACTCTCGCTCTATAAGCCAGTTTAAAAGAAGGGAAATCAAAGGCTGTATCCCTAAAACTCCTCCTGGTGCAAAAACCAGTCGCCTAGCCAACGTAACGCTCTCTAGGAGAACGAGAGAGCACTAGCTTAAAAACAACGGCTTCGAAGTAGCTAGGCCTAGTGTAAGTTCTGACGTTTAGGCGAACGAGGAGCAGCAGTTACAAGATCCGGACGAAGATCCTTAAAAAAACATCATGATTTAATTAAAGTCCATAGGAGGCTAAGCAGCTTAAGGCTCCTCTCCAAATGACAGAGTCCTCAAGGGAATATCAGTAGGAGGGAGAACAGCACTTTCTCATCTACAGGAACCTTGTCCGATAAAAGCTAGGTTATCTCAGTGAGTCTCTCACTGGTGCATTAGTAGCAGACCAGAAGGCAACGTTATGTAACTGCTTGACAGTCTGTGAACTGTCAACAACTGAACTGTCAACCACAACAGGTGCGTGAGGACATACAGCACTGGTGCATAGTAGCAGACCAGAAGGCAACGTCATGTAACTGCTTGACAGTCTGTGAACTGTGAACAACTGAACTGTCAACCACAACAGGTGCGTGAGGACATACAGTGTTCACTCGAGACTGCTTTGACTGTCTATACTGAGCAGTCAAAACAACTCTAGAATGCGGAGGTTGACGCACCGCGTCAAAACAAAACAACTTACACTGTTGTTGTACCTCGCGAACGTCAACGGAAGGTTCCGTGCGTTACTGAACGTCAACATGCGGCTGGCAGGGTACACTGGAACGCATGGGTGGCGGGACTCTCTCAGCTGGAGTGCGGCAGAAGGTCGCCTCAGCGTCCACAGGACGCACAACCGTGTTGGTTGTAGGCTAGAGGTTGGTGCAGTGTCAACCTTCTCCGCACGAAAGTCCCGCATCAATGACGTTAACTGAGACTGCATGGTCTGCAGCAAAGACCACTTAGGGTCTACAGGAGCAGGTGCGGCAACAGACGGTGTGACTGCCTGATGCGGTACCGCTTTGCCTCTCTTAGGAGGTGAGCAGTCGTTGGAAGACTGCAGCGAGTCCGAACTGACCCAGTGGCTACAACTGGGCCGTTGGACTTGCGCGGAAGGGACCGACTTGCGCTTAATAAGCTGCGAGACCTTGGTCCATGGTTTCTTACGAGAAACCTCTTCCGCAGACGAGAAATAAATGGGCTCTCTCGTCTTTGTGTGGGTGGGGCGATCTTGGGTAGATACGCCCGAAACCACGGAGGGAAACGTCTGTTCGTTGATCAAGGCCTGACGAACCCATAAGTCGTTCGACATTACTTCTCCCCTGGGCTTGGGAGCTTGCAAGAGGTCCCGGACTAGGTGAACGACAGGCACGAACAGACGAACCCTCGGACGCAACACTGTAACACTTTGCGCATATCACTTTATCACTTCGATTTTCTGTTTTGCACTTATTTCACTGAAATCGAAACTTTTACTGATTTCTACCTGAAACACGCAATTCTACCCTTCATTAAAAGGTAGTAATTGCGAAATCAGTCGTATAATGCAGCTCATTAATACTAGCAAAAAACAGAAAACATATAAAGAGTAAAAAATTCAGTGGCTGGGAAAGAGACTAAACACTAGTTCAAATAAACTACGTTTACAATCTCTCACCGCACATAGCCTGGGGACAAGAATAAAACCCTAGAAACGTTTTACCTTCTTCCCCGTACAGGAACTAGGGAGGAGAGTAACACGAGAACAACGTTACCCGCTTGAACGGAACGTTTTCTCTCCTCTCTCTCCCTCCGTCTCTATCTCTCTCTCTCTTTCTCTCTTGATTTCGCACCTAAGAGAAGAGCCCAATTATATATCGTCAAAAAAAAACATGTTATTTGACTAAAGGAAAAAACTGAAAGGTTTTCCAAATAAAAAGTTCCTTTAATTTAGAATTTAAAACATTTAAGCTAAGAAAGAATGAACGAAACGTCAGAATCGATTTACTCTTACTGCAAAGTGAAACCGTGATACACTCTCTCTCTATCGTAACGATAGAGCGCATGTTGAACGTCCTGAACGTCAACAACTGAGTAGTCTAAAAAACTAAACGTTAGTTCATCTTTGAAAACAGTACGAAGACTACTGTATCAAAGAAATTCTTTCATAAAACATTAAATTTAAAAAGTTTTAAATTCTTTAAAGGCTAAATACGATATAACGGGCTCAACGTTGATTAACTTCGGTTCCAAGTTAGGACCGCCTACTATCAGGAAAGGTCGCATATAAACAAAACATAAAAAATTTATTTTTATATGTTTATAATAAATGGGAAGTTGATCGAAGAGGCCTAATAAAGGCGGAGAGATATAAAATATATAGATCTATAACGTGTTAAGCAAAATTACTAAAAACCTAAACACACTTCCGTCTAAGGGAAGGGTCGGCCATTTAAAAGTGAAAGAGAGTCCATACTCTCTTTGTCACCATAATTAAATCTATCCAAAACGAGTTCAAGTTTTGAGATGAAGATAAAACACCTGCATAGCGAAAGCTCAAAACTAGAATAGTGTACTTCACCAAATAGTTGTGAAAACAAATCCAGTTAGTAACAGCGTATCAGTAGGTCTTGCCGGTAGCCCGACAGAGAGAAAATTGGTTCTTTGTTTACTTGGAGTACTAAGTACCTGCTCGACAGATGGCGCTGTTGATGTACACCCCCACCTGCATAGCGATCGCTGGCGTATTTTGACCGTAGGTTTTTCTGTCGAGCAACAGAGTTGCAGCTTATATGATCACCGGCTAAGTTTAATATTGAAAAAAACACTTTAACTCAGAATTTTTTGCCTCCGTCAGCACTGGTCTAAGACCCAGTTTCTTAGGAGCAGACAAATTCCAAGTACCCTCTTATCCAGCTGGGGTAGAGGGTACGGCAGGTTGCTTCAGCTGGTCAATGGAGATGAATGAAGACTATATTACCTGATGTGGCAACCTGGACTCCTTACCACTTACTGCATGAGGTCCTTATTCCCTTGTTAAGGGCATGTATTTGTTGAAGTGGAAGAAAATGGGATCTTCTTTCACACCGTTATCCCTACATTAAGACCTCCCTCTCGATTTTCTCCCCCTAACAGGTTCTTCCCAAGCCCTCCTTACTCCCTACCCAAAATTTATCCTCAACACGTGTCCACACCATCTCAGCCGTGACATCCTTATCACCTCTGTAATCTTCACTATGTCTTCCATTCTTCTCATTTCATCATTTTCCAATCTTTCAAGTGATATGCCCATAATTTACCTCAGCATTCTCATCTTTGTTCTCTCAGACTTTGCTTCCTCTCTTTGTCTAAAAGCCAACATTTCTGATCCATACATTAACACTGGTCTTATTACAGTGCTATAAATCTTGAGTTTTAATTCTATTGGCATTTTTTTATCGCATACCACTTCTGCTACCTACCTCTACTTCCCCCAAGCTGCTTTTATCCTATTCTCAATGTCTGCCTCACTTCCTCCCTCCTGACTTATAGTAGATCACAAGTAACTGAATTGTTCCAGCTGTTTTATAACTGAACCTCTACTTTCATGCATAGCTATCATGTCCCTACCTTCCTTACTGCTCACCATAGCTTTAGTCTTATCCGCATTTACTCTTAAGCCACCCCTCTACAATCTCTTACCACTCCACAATCGTTCTCTGTAACCCTTCCTGATTTTCAGCGGGATAAAGGCTTTAATTTTCTAAAAATTGCATGGCTGTGTCCATTAAACTGGGCTTCTGGAGTAAAAGCATGTGAACATTAGGAGTAATTCATAAAAAATAATGCCTTTACAAAACCTGATTATTCAGCTATAATCTTTTTGCTTAGGTACCAACAAACAAAACCATTTAGAAAACCTCTGATTATTATCAGATAATTAACACGGATATGAAAATGACAAACTGTACACACTAATCTGATCTTAATGTCTTTTATCTGTGCGATATATTTCAAATATCACTGGAAATAGATATAAAATACCTTTTATTTTAAAGTAAACCTCAGAGTCAATCATCTCACAATGGAGGAAATGCCTATAATTTAATTACTTTTCCATTTTCCCCATAAAAATATTCTATGAGTAAACAATACAGTAATGCAAACATGAAATTAAAGTATGTTCAGCAATATTCAATGATGACGTATGTGTAATAATATTCTACAAGAACATTTAACTATTTGACATCTCTAAATTACAGTATAGAAAATTGCTAAAATTTACCCCTAAAATCCAATACTGTACCTTTTTACTCTACATCTTTTTAAAATCACAGTAAAATGAATTCTGCACCAAATCCCAAATTAGTCTTACCAACAGTGCAACTGGTACGTTTCTTTCCAGGCCGACTTCAGCTCTTTCTGTTTCTTCATCATACTTGATTTCTGGTAGTCTCACATTTTGTAGTGCCGCAATAAATGATATCAGAGCTGCATCAAACAGGTTTCCATCATAATTCAAGCATACCACATCACAATAAAGACACCAGGCAAGCTATAATAAAATGGAAAAAAAATGGAATAAAACTCATGTTTATTATTTAGACTATGCAAACAATCAAATTGTGAAAATCAGCTTTTTTTCTTTTTCTACAAGGCATATTAATAAGGAGCTTATCTCTGATAAACTGAATTCTAAATGCTGAAAAAGTTCTTAAATCATTTCCAAGCATACAAACTCATATTTTACGCTGCCTTAATTCCAATGAAATCAATACTGTACAGAAGAATTGTTACAGAGACAAGGAAAGTATATGGTTAACACCCATTGTCCAAGACTTGTATGATGGCATCTAGTCACAAAAGTTCGTTATGGTAGTTCCATATTATCACAAGAAAAGGACAAATTTGGAGATAATTTGTATTTTTCCTAACGATACAAACCTTTTGCTATTTTTCAGGGGTATTACTTTTGGCAAAGCTGAAAGGATAAGCTATCAAAACTTAGCGAGGGTTAATTACCCATCCCACTAGTTAGTGGGGGTTAGCTCGCTACCCCTCCTACTCACACACCTGTGATTGAACTCTTTTGCTTGGAGGTAGGACTTCAAGGGGGATAGGGTCAGCGAGTAAGTTTGTATAAATAGCTAAAGGTTTGCATCATTAGGAAAAATACAAATTATCTCTGAATTTGTCATTTTTTCCATAACTGGAATACAAACCTACGCTATTTACTACGGGTGACTCACCCATTAGGGGTTAGACGTCTATGCCAATATGGCTTTTTGGCTTTACCTGGGGGCTCCAAATATAAGGAGTCCCTACACCTCACTAAACTTTGCTATGCAAGGTCTGCAGCCTATTCAAGCTGTGTGACTGTTAAGGTAAAAGTTATTCTGAGTCTTTGTAGGAAAAACTGTTATAACCGAGACTTTCCCAATACTACCTCGCCAGGGTATGCGGACACAACAATATTGACACAATACTAGGTACACAAGGGAGTATGGTTTACCTGAAGTGGTTTGAGGTCAGCTTGAGCAGAGAACACAGGCTGCTGCTTTCCCTAAGAGAGGGGAGGATGAAGAAAAGAATAAGAGCCAGTCATACCTTTTCATTCAAGCAGACTAAAATCGTGTAACAGTGCCCTTAATCTTCTGCTACTTGTCCAATAAGGAGCTTGAGGTATTAGACCAGCTGTTGTGCAGCCACCACAGAGCCGATAGAAAATGTAATGTATCGAGCCTCCTGTGGGTCACGTCTTGCAGGTAGTGAGCAGTGAAAGTAGTCTGACGTTTCCACACCCCAGCCTGTAAAACCTGCGTCACAGAAAAGTTTCTTTTGAAGGACAGGGTCGTAGCTATGGCCCTGACATCGTGGGCTTTGGATCGATGTGAAGGAGGAAGATCTGGATTAAGGGCATAGTCTATGACCCTGTGAATCCAAGCAGAGATGGTATTCTTGGTGATCCTCCTCTTGTTCCTCGCTGTGCTGATGAATAGTGAAGGCACACGGGGACAGACTGCACTGTTCTTTTGAGGTAAAGCCTCAAACTCCTCACTGGGCAGAGTAAGAGATGATCTGGGTCGACTGCTACAAAGCGGAGACTCAAAATCCGAAAGGAGTCAAATCAGGGATCCACCACCCCCGGATTCTAAGTCTTGGCAACATACTCAGGGACGAAGCTGAACGTTACCTCTCCCCATCCCCTGGAATGGGCAATGTCGTATTAGAGACCATGAAGTTTGCAGACTCGTTTGGCCGAAGCTAAAGCAAGCAGGAACACCGTGGACAAGCGGGGTAGTGCCTATCCTAGCATTTGCGGCCGTGGCCACTACCTCTACGATATTTTCCTCCCATGGAGAACTTCATGCCTTTCCTGTCATTGGTCGGAATGGGCTTCTTAGACACTGTCTTCTTCGCTGTCGTCTTACTTGTGGAAATCTTTACTGGGTTTGGCTACTGAGGAGCTGGCGGTTTACAGGGCCAAGATATTAAGACCCTGTGGAGGAGAGAGTCCTGGAGTTCCTGAGCCTAGCGATCTCGGCGTTAGGGGCTTGCTGATGAAACTCCTCAGATACTACATCTCTATGTTTTAGGATGGTATTTGCCCACAAGTTCGAGACTTAGTGGGCTAGGAACTTGATGGGGCAAGTACCTGAGAGGAGGAAGGTTTCCATAACTTTCCCGGTACTTTCCTTGGAAAAATCCTCGCTCCATACCAGGATTCCCAAGGTCCCCACACAAAGTTCAAGCCACAAGTAGCTTGCATAGCATACTTCGTGACCTCCTGATTGAGGATCTCCGTCGCCAAGAACATGACCTGACGGTTGGGGAGTCTCTCTAGAGAGACTTCCTTAGTCAGCTCTTCCAGATAATGGTGGAGTGGAAGAGCTGGTTGAAGCTCATTTAAGACTTCGCGGTACCTCCTCTGCTGGACGAGAGGAGGTGGGAGGAGCTTGGCAGAGCAGCCCGAACGATGAGAGGAGGAGAAGACCAAGAGTTATTGGGCAATCTTAACCCGAGCACTCTTCAGCCTGAGACCAGGGCAAGGCTGCACAGGTTATTGAGGGCTTTTGAGTGCCAAAGACATGGTCTAAGACTGTCTTTTCCCTCCCTGGGGGGGTTATCTCTGGGTTGGCTAACTCATTGAGAATTGTTGGGGGGTTATCTCTGGGTTGGCTAACTCATTGAGAATCCTTATAAGTCATAACTTGCCAGAACGCATGCTCTGACTCTTTCTGCTCCCCCTCTGAGATGGGACTGGCAGCAAAGTCTCCTTCATCCACCCCTGAGAGCTCATCTTGGGGTGGGTCGTGGACATTCCTTTTGTAGCTGACAGATCCTGTGGGTCTGGAAGTCCTCATGGAGGATTTTGGAAGAGTCTTAGTGTCCTTTGACTCCTTGGGGGGAAGAAGGTACAACTCCAACATGGAAAGCCTGTTGGAACTACCCTTTCTGATTCCTACCTGTGGTGGAGAGCTTTCCACACGAGGGGAGTCTTCCTCCGAAGGTGGAAGGGAGGAGATTGGCACCTGATCCTCGAGAGGATCCCTCGGCTGGGGAGGCGGTAAGCCGGGAGAGCGTCTGGGAGGAGTACCAGGAATGTTTGGTCTTGATGAAGAAGGCCTCACAGGGGTCAGCTTCACTCTAGACGATGCGATGATATCCGAGACTCCTCTCTTTCTTTTCAGGGGCAAAGCAGCCGAGGTCCTTTGGAGGGGGCACGTGTTTGCGCGATGGCGAGCCCTGGCGCACTGGTGAGAGCTGACGCGTTGGTGAGCGCTGGCGTGCTGGTGAACGCTAGCGCACTGGTGAGCGCTGGCACGCTGGTGAGCGCTGGCATGCTGGTGAACAATGGTGTGCTGGAGAGCGTTGGCGAGCGCTGACGTGCTGGTGAGCGGTGGCGTGCTGGTGAGCGGTGGCGCACTTGTGAGCGCTAACGTTGCTAGTGAGTGCTGGCGTATTGGTGAACGCTGTTGAGCACTGGTGCGCTGGCGCATGTTCAACAACTGGAGCACATTGCCGAGCTGGAGAACGTTGGCGCAAATGAGCAGGCTGACGCAACGGCGATCGATGACGAGCAGGCGATGCTAGGCAGCGAAAATGATCTACCCAATGGTCTATTGGCATGTGCGTGCGTTAACGAATAGGAGACTGATGTCGTGGAGAATACTGTGATGGTCTGCACCAGCGCGATGTCTGGGTGAGCGATGAGCAGGAGCCTGGTGCGCTGGCGAACGACACGTTGGTCAGCAATGATCGGAGAGCAAGTGACGGGAAGGGTCCTCCTGACGAGAAGAACGCGCAGGCGGAGAAAGACGTGCAGGCAAATGACACGTTGGAGAATGGTGAGTAGGCAATGATTGTGTGCGGCTTCCAAGTCAGGTGGCGCTCTGTTGCCTGGCGTAATGGTTCATAGGGAGGCCTCTTTAGAGGCTGGAGTACTCAAACCACGTTCCATGCGGGAGGTCTCACTTTTGACTGAGGACAGGTAAGTTCGTAACTCCGTATGAGTGAGGAAAGTTTTAGCGATGAGGAAATGTCCATTCCATTCAGTCTGAGGGTGAGGCTTAAGGCTGAGCGATAACCTTTCACAGCCAAACCTGAAAGGCGCATTTCTTCACGCAAATACACAAAGAACTCCGCTATCACTGGAATAGTGGCATCGAGTGGAGAGATACCCCTTCCACGACACTAACCACAGAAGACTTTCCACTTTGCCTGGTAGACTGCTGCTGATGATTTCCACAGATATCCAAACATCCTGTTCACAACTTATAGCGAAAATCCTCTCTGAGTGAGGAGATGCTGGATAGTCTCCTTGCGTGAAGCCGTAGCAAAGGTACGGCTTTGTGGAAGATGTTGAAGTGTGGTTGTCTGAGTAGATCGTGTTGTGGAGGGAGTTTTCTTGGAGACTCCGTCAGGAGTTGCAGAAGGTCCAGAAACCATTCCACATGATGCCATAACAGAGCTATGAGGGTCATTGAGGGATTGACGGATATTCTGGCCTTGTTGAGTACTCTCTTCATCAGAGGACAGGGGAAAGGTGTACACGTCGATATTGTCCCACCATTGTTGGAATGCATCTTGCCAGAGAGCCTTGGGGTCTGGGACTGGGGAGCAATACAACAGGAGCCTAGAGTTCAGAGGCGTTACGAAGAGATCCACCATCGGAGAACCTCACAAAGTCAGGACTTTATTGGCTACTAGATAATCCAAAGACCATTTGGTACTCACTATCTGAGATGCTCTGTTAAGGTTATCAGCCTGCAGATTCCTCTTGCCTGGAATGAAGCGTGCCGATAGTGGTATCTAATGAATCTCAGCCCATCTCAGTATTTCTACTGCTAGATGGGATAGGGGCTGCAAAAAAGGACCTCCTTGCTTGTTGATGTAAGCCACTACAGTGGTGTTGTCACTCCTCACCACCACTGAGTGGCTTGCCAGGAACTGATGGAACTGTTGAAGGGCCAGAAAGACGGCGGCCTTCATCTCTAAAAGATTTATGTGGAGGTATTTTTCTCTGACTTACCAAAGGCTTGAGGTCGTGTGGTGCAACACATGGGCCCCCACTCTTCTTTTGAAGCGTCTGAGAACAGTATCAAATCCGGGGAGGACGAGAAGATCTACTCCCTTCCACAGACTCTTGTATACCACCCACCACTCGAGGTCAGTCCGTTCCGCTAGTCCCATGGGGATCAGAGTACCCAGGGCGTCAAAGGCTTGATTCCACCAGGACTTGAGCCGGCACTGGAGGGATCAAATCCTAAGGCGGCCGTTGGGAACTAGACAGGCCAAGGATGATAGGTGTCCGAGGAGACATAGCCACTTCTGGGCTGGTACTTCTCATCTGAGAATGGGTCTTGCGATCTTTCTCAGCCCCATTATCATGTTGTCAGATGGGAAGGCTTTGTGGAGATTGCGGTCTATAACCATACCTAGGTGTACCAGTCTTTGCATAGGAAGCAGGGAGGACTTCCGAGGTTTACCATGATCCCCAGATCTTGGCAAAGCCTCAGAAGTTTGTCTCAGTGTTAAAGAAGGATTGACATCGAATCTGCTACGATCAGCCAGTCGTCCAGATAACAGAGGAGACAGATGCCAATCCTGTGTGCCCAAGATGACACTAGGGCGAACACTCTGGTGAAGACTTGGAGTGTTGTGGAAAGACTGAAGCACAGTACCCTGAACTAGTATTTCCTGCTGTCTAAGCTGAATCTTAGGTACTTCCTTGAAGACTGATAGTTTGGAATCTGAAAGTATGCGTACTTTAGGTTCAGCGTGCACAAGAAGTCCTGTGGTCTTAATGCTTCTCTGACTGTGTCTGCCATCTCCATGCTAAACGGAGTTTGTTCGACAAACTTGTTCAGAGCCGAGAGGTTGATGACTGGTCTCCACCCTCCAGACACCTTTTTCACACGAGAGTCGACTTAGGAAGCTTGGGGAGTCATCGAGGACCTCCTGGAGAGCGTCCTTCTCCAACATGGTCTGTATTTCTGCCCGAAGGGCTAGCCCCTTTGTTAATCCCATCACAAAGGAGTCTATCGATACTGGATTCTTGATCGGGGAGGGAGAGATGACATGAACGTTAAGGGATACCCTGAACGAATCATGGAGACTATCCAGGGATTGGGCCCGAGTTGCTTCCACCTGTTCCAGCAACTTTTTAGGCATCCCCCCACTGAAAAAAGAAAAAGCAAAAATAGCATTAATGGCAGTCCAATATTTGGTGAAGATAAAGAGCGCCAACAACCGTTCACAATCCGAGCCAAAAGCAAAGTGAGCCCAATCACAGGTGTGTGAGTGGGAGGGGTAGCGACCTAACCCCCTTACCCTCCCGCTAACTAGCGGGATGGGTAGTTAACCCTCGCTAAATTTTAATGGATCGTCCTTTCAGCTTTGCCGAAAGTAATAATCCTAATTAGAAAGAAGACACTCTCCTCCTTGTATAACTCTTTATTTAGTCAAAAGGATGACTGATGTGTCACCTGGAAAACAGGAGATACAAACATAAGTAATAAATAAACTGAGGTAAATGACATATCTATCTATCTCCTTTCCCTAGGGGGGGGGGGGGTTAAAGGGTACAAATAAAACTTGACGGGTTGGAAACAGCAACTTGTGAGAGTTCTGTAATAGGCCTGATTGCCAAATATAAAAACATCAATAGTTTTTGGAGCACTTGATCAGTTCACATAGCCTGATTAAAAATCATACATGTGACTTAAAGGCCATTCATTAATGGGCACTTCCATGCACTTAATGTAGAGACCTCATCTCTCTTCCAGGGGTGATATTATTGTGACCCATCGAAGAACCTGGGCTCGAAGTGAACACTCTGGACCTTCTGCAACTTCAGTCATGGTAGGTACGGTGCTTGAAGGCTGGTTGAAGCCGGGTCTGGGGAGTGCAAAGTACGGGATCAATCCTATCATGAGGAGGCTGGGATGGTCGAAATCTCCTAAGATGTTGGCGATTTCTGAGTGTCACTCTACCAGATCCATCAACCTGAATAGCATACTGATGGAACTAGCAGACCTCGATAACCACTCCAGTGGGGTTCCAGCGTCTAGGGTGATTGCCTACCAGGTTCTGTAAGTACACATGATCCCCAACTTTCAAAGGTAGCAGTTGTGTGGTACGCAAGGACCACTTTTCACATTTTCGTGAGTGGCGCTTTGCTAAGGCACTTCCCTGATCTTCAGTGTTTCTTGCATTGTGTTGTGAGGGCAATATCTACCTAAGGGAATGGGGTCAATGATAGGTTTGCTAATAGGACCCTCGCTGGCGAGGTCTTCATTTCCAGGTCTACCAAGTTCCAGTAAATAAGCATAGCTCTCTGGAATCTGTCCATGTTAAGGGATCCAGCTGGTCCTGTGTTGTCAGTGAGCATCCTCTTGACGGTTTTCACTGCAACCTCAGCTCTGCAGTTAGCATGGGGATTGGCGACAGAGGTTAGACGATGATGTACACCCCAAGATGACAGGAATTCTTGAGTCTTGCCAGATATGAATTGGGGTCCTCCATCTGAAGTTAGCTCTTCTGGAATCCCAAATGTAACAAATGATTCACGTAAGTGCTTTATCAGACCATCTGCTCCTGAATGAGATCTGAATACCATGGGCCAATTAGAGTATCTGTCCACCAGCACTAGATATTCAGTGTTGTTCTCAAGGAAGTAGTCACAACAAACCTTCTTGAATGGGTAATCTGCTCTTAGCAGCATACCTAAGGTCCAAGCTCAAATTCTTCCTGACTTTCCACATAGCATTTCTTTTATATAATTCTCTATCATTTTATTGTGAAGAAAGCAGATGATAGAGATTTCAAGTTGTCGATTATTGTTCATGGGTTAGCTAAATGAAGTTATTTCTACATACAATGAAGAATTTGTAGTGTTACTCCAATAGCTAAATATGGGAGTGGTAAATCATGCCCTACTGATTACAGATCAATGTCTATAAAGCCAAGAGAACCTAACATCAGTACTTCTAATTTATGGTTGGGTTCTGTAAAGACCCACATGCTTTATTTCTTTCAATTTACAGTATCCGACATATATCCCTAGCCTCTGATCATCAACTTCGTACAATTAATTTAGACTGTTTCTTTTTACCATAAAAACTATTAAAAATGGAGGCCATGCTTTCAAGCTGAACATATACGAGCGTAAGGGGCATGTTCTTTAGTATTACTGTGTTATTGAATTTTCAAATAATAGATTGCAAAGACTAGATGTTGATGGAGTTCCTTAAACTAGTGTTCTTAGCCCAAGTTATAAAGACAATATGTGGTTTGCTTTATCAAATATGCTTGTCGTCTATGCAGATGATTCTACTCTATTTACATTGATCCCAAGTAAAGATTGTAGACTAAGGTCACCGATTCTTTTCTTAGAGATCTGCGTAGTCAGATTCAGTGTGATACAAATTATGGGGAGTGAAGTTAAACACTAACAAAGCTCAAAAGCATGATCGATTTTCAGTAGATCTCGGACAGTGGATCACTCCTACTGAACTTTTCATTGAAAAATTTTCTTTAATTGAAAGGAACTCTTAAAATCATAGGCGTAACTCTCAAAAGCAAATTCTTTTTTTAAAGAATATCACGTCCATTTCTTCTTCAATTAAAACATACAAAATATTGCGGAGCTGTATTGAGTCTTAAATGAATTTTGGGAATCCATCTATTCTGAAGAAACGTCTGAATATTTTTATTTTTGTGTGCCTTGAATAACGTTCCTTAGTTTTGTCTTGGGCAGCTGAGAGTTCCTTAATTTTTTCAATAAACACTTATTCAATATGAATTTGATATCTGACCTTTGTTTTGATTATTTTCTGCCACTATCCTTACATTAACTCACTCTGCATGCTTCATGAAAATTTTATAATCGTAATAATATTATTTAGATCTTCCGAGAATATGTTATCCACCAAGTAGATCTAAGTACTGTTCTACATTAATAAATAACAAAGTTATAAAAAAAAAATATCTTTAACAAACAACCTAATCTTTCAACTTCACAGAACACTTGCGCTAAGTCAAGCAGGAAAGCATTCAGTGAAGCCTGAAACTGGATATTTTTAGTAAAGGACTGTGAAAGAAATTTACATAAATTTTTTGTAGTAAATTTGTCTATACAAAATCTGCAATACTTAAAATGAATACGGGTAGAATATTGTGGGATAAAAGAGAATAAGGATGATAAGGAACAAGAAAGGAAAGAGTATAAGGAATAAGCACACTGTCGATTTAAATGAACAGTAAAAATACATGAATAACAGAAAAGATTAATGAAAGGGAAATAAAAATAAAGAAGAATTTGAGAAATTTTAGCCTTTGAGGAAAATAATAAGGCATAAGAATGAGAGTAAGAAAAATATGTAATAAAGAAGGGAATACAGGTGTAAAGAATAAAGTAGACTAAAATTGACAGTTAAAATGTGTGAAAAACAGAAATTAAAAGATAAATGAAAAAGAAATAGAAAAGAGGGAAGGATGGGAAACATTTTAACCTTTAGGCCAACACTTTCTTTACTTTAAACACAATTTTAAAGTATCCTCCTCTACTGAGGTCTTTGTCCTGCTGTGGAATAACAATGGCTGATGATGATGATGATGATGATGACTACTGATTGATGATGTAATGTGGGGGGGGGGGGGGTTGTAAATCTCACTTGGTGCTTCCAGTTCATCGGCTGCATTTAAGTGAATTTTCAGCACATACTGTATTTTCTTACTATACCTGTTAAAGATTTCAATGGCCATTCCAGCTCTGTTGAAGTTATTACAATACTCATTTCAAAGGACGAGAGTTTTTATACAAGTAGGAACAAAATTGTTTTTAGAAATGTTAAGACCAGCCCCAAATTTACAGACCAATAAAGTTCCCAAACAGAGATTTTCACAAATTTTTATATTATGAAACATATTTTTCCCTCCGTTTTATTAGACGTAAACAAATAATTTGCATAAACAAAATCCCCATTCTGCTCTTCTCCTTACTGGAGGAAAAGATGATAAAACATCGTGACTTACCTTATTTGGTTTGATACAAAATGCTTCTAGATCCACTAAATTTCCACTTTTAATAACATTTCTAAGGAACTGGCTGGCAGCTATTGCTTTCTCACCAGGAGGTCCTGCCTGAAAGAAAATAAATTATTTAGCCCATTATGGTATACAGTATAGGTGTATTTGTGAATAAAACATATACTGTACAGTACTGTATATCTCAATCTATTTGAAAATTGAAAATCTATTGTGCCACAGTAAGTGATACTCCCCTAACACAAACAATTGCTAAAGGAGTTTCATCTTAGATTGCTGAATATTAACCTAATTTCATATTGTGCAAATAAATTGAAAAAATAACACACTTACAGCCAAAACACAACATGAATTATGTATCATTTACTTTTTTTCCCAAACAACACAAATGAAAAATGTTATTTTGATTATAAAATAAATTTTTGAATATACTTACCCGGTGATTATATTGCTGCAACTCTGTTGCTCGACAGACAACTCTACGGAAAAACTCGCCAGCGATCGCTACACAGGTTGCGGGTGTGCCCAACAGCGCCATCTGTCGACCAGATACCCAGCTCTCAATGTAAACAAAGACTCAATTTTCTCCTCGTCCCACTGCGTCTCTATTGGGGAGGAAGGGAGGGTCATTTAATTTATAATCACCGGGTAAGTATATTCAAAAATTTATTTTATAATCAAAATAACATTTTTCAATATTTAACTTAGCCGGTGATTATATAGCTGATTCACACCCAGGATGGTGGGTAGAGACCAGTAACATATGTTTACACTTTTATGAGCTAAGAGTTTTTTATTTCATTTTAGAAGTTATCAAAATAACAAAAACAAAATAAATAGGTACCTGGTAAGGAAGTCGACTTGAACAATTACTCTGCCTTTTAAGTACGTCTTCCTTACGGAGCCTCGCGATCCTCTTAGGATGCTGATCGACCCCTAGGATCTGAAGTATCAAGGGTTGCAACCCATACAACAGGACCTCATCAAACCCCTAATCTAGGCGCTCTCAAGAAATGACTTTGACCACCCGCCAAATCAACCAGGATGCGAAAGGCTTCTTAGCCTTCCGGACAACCCATAAAAACAACATTAAAACATTTCAAGAGACAGATTAAAAGGATAAGGAATTAGGGAATTGTAGTGGTTGAGCCCTCACCCACTACTGCACTCGCTGCTACGAATGGTCCCAGTGTGTAGCAGTTCTTGTAAAGAGACTGGACATCTTTCAAGTAAAATGACGCGAACACTGACTTGCTTCTCCAAGAGGTTGCGTCCATTATACTTTGCAGAGATATATTTTGCTTAAAGGCCACGGAAGTTGTTACAGCTCTAACTTCGTGCGTCTTCACCTTAAGCAAAGTTCGGTCTTCCTCACTCAGATGTGAATGAGCTTCTCGTATTAACAATCTGATAAAGTCTGACCAAGCATTCTTTGACATAGGCAAGGATGGTTTCTTAACTGAACACCATAAAGCTTCAGATTGGCCTCGTAAAGGTTTAGTACGCTTTAAACAGAACTTAAGAGCTCTAACAGGGCATAAGACTCTTTCTAGTTCATTGCCTACGATCTCCGATAAGCTGGGGATATCGAAAGATTTAGGCCAAGGCCGAGAAGGCAGCTCATTTTTGGCTAGAAAACCAAGTTGCAGCGAACAAGTGGCTTTTTCTGACGAAAATCCGATGTTCTTGCTGAAGGCATGAATCTCACTGACTCTTTTAGCCGAGGCTAAGCATACCAGGAAAAGAGTCTTAAGAGTGAGATCTTTCAGGGAGGCTGATTGTAACGGCTCCAACCTGTCTGACATGAAGAATCTTAGTACCACGTCTAAATTCCATCCAGGGGTAGCCAAACGACGCTCCTTGGTGGTCTCAAAAGACTTAAGGAGGTCTTGCAGATCTTTATGTTTGGAAAGATCTAAGCCTCTATGCCGGAAGACCGATGCCAACATGCTTCTGTAGCCCTTGATAGTGGGAGCTGAAAGGGATCGTCCTTTTCTCAGGTATAAGAGAAAAACAGCTATTTGAGCTACAGAGGTACAGGTCGAGGATACAGAAACTGACTTGCACCAGTCTCGGAAGACTTCCCACTTCGATTGGTAGACTCTAATGGAAGACGCTCTCCTTGCTCTAGCAATCGCACTGGCTGCTTCCTTCGAAAAGCCTCTAGCTCTCGAGAGTCTTTCGATAGTCTGAAGGCAGTCAGACGAAGAGCGTGGAGGCTTTGGAGTACCTTCTTTACGTGTGGCTGACGTAGAAGGTCTACCCTTAGAGGAAGACTACTGGGAACGTCTACTAACCATCGCAGTATCTCGGTGAACCATTCTCTCGCGGGCCAGAGGGAAGCAACTAACGTCAACCTTGTCCCTTCGTGAGAGGCGAACTTCTGCAGTACCTTGTTGACAATCTTGAACGGTGGGAATGCGTAGAGATCCAGATGTGACCAATCTAGGAGGAAAGCATCTATATGTATTGCTGCTGGGTCCGGGACTGGAGAGCAATAGATTGGAAGCCTCTTGGTCAGCGAGGTTGCAAAGAGATCTATGGATGGTTTACCCTAAGTGGCCCAAAGTCTCTTGCACACATCCTTGTGGAGGGTCCATTCGGTTGGAATTACTTGCCCTTTCCGACTGAGACAATCTGCTATGACGTTCAAGTCGCCTTGGATGAACCTCGTTACTAGGGAGATGTCTTGACCTTTTGACCAGATGAGCAGGTCCCTTGCGATCTCGTACAACGTCAGTGAGTGGGTACCTCCTTGTTTGGAGATGTACGCCAAGGCCGTGGTGTTGTCCGAGTTAACTTCCACCACTTTGCCTCGAAGGAGAGACTTGAAGCTTTTCAAGGCCAGATGTACTGCCAACAGCTCCTTGCAGTTGATATGCATGCTCCTCTGACTCGAGTTCCACAGTCCTGAGCATTCCCGACCGTCTAGTGTCGCGCCCCAGCCCACGTCCGATGCGTCCGAGAAGAGAACGTGGTTGGGAGTCTGAACAGCCAGGGGAAGACCCTCTCTTAGTTGATATTGTCCTTCCACCAAGTCAGACAAGACTTTATCTTTTCGGAAACCGGGATCTTTTACTGATTTCTACCTGAAACACGCAATTCTACCCTTCATTAAAAGGTAGTAATTGCGAAATCAGTCGTATAATGCAAGCTCATTAATACCAGCAAAAAACAGAAAACATATTTTAAGATAAAAAAATCAGTGGCTGGGAAAGAGACTAAACACTAGTTCCTATAAACTACGTTTTCAATCTCTCACCGCACATAGCCTGGGGACGAGAATAAAAAACTAAAAACGTTTTATCCTTCCTCCCCGTACAGAGACTAGGGACGAGAGTAACTCGAGAACAACGTTACCCGCTTGAACGGGACGTTTTCTCTCCTCTCTCTCCCTCCGTCTCTATCTCTCTCTCTCTTTCTCTCTTGATTTCGCACCTAAGAGAAGAGCCCAATTATATTTCGTCAAAAAAACATGTTATTTGACTAAAGGAAAAAACTGAAAGGTTTTTCAATTAAATGAAAGGTTTTTCAATTAAAAAGTTCCTTTAAAATAGAATTTAAAACATTTAAGCTAAGAAAGAATGAACAAAACGTCAGAATCGATTTACTCTTACTGCAAAGTGAAACCGTGATACACTCTCTCTCTATCGTAACGATAGAGCGCATGTTGAACGTCCTGAACGTCAACAACTGCGTAGCATAAATAAACTAAACGTTAGTTCATCTTTGAAAACAGTACGAAGACTATCAAAGAAATTCTTTCATATTACATTTAAAAAGTTTTAAATCCTTAGCTCTTTAAAAGCTAATTACGATATAAAGGGCTCAACGTTGATTAACTTCGGTTTCCAAGTTAGGACCGCCTACTCTCAGGAAAGGTCGCATATAAACAAAACATTAAAATTTATTTTTATATGTTTATAATAAATGGAAAGTTAATCGAAGAGGCCTAATAAAGGCGGAGAGATATAAAATATATAGAGGAAAATCTATAAATAATTTATAACGTGATAAGATAATTACTAAAAATGTTATTTTTATTAGTAAAATAAATTTTTGAATATACTTACCCTATAATCATGTAGCTGTCAACTCCGTTGCCCGACAGAATTCTATGGAGGGATACGCCAGCTATCACAATACTAGAAGGGGGTGTACTTACCAGCGCCACCTGTGGCCAGGTACTCAAGTACTTCTTGTTGACACCTCCTCAATTATTCCTCGGTCCACTGGTTCTCTATGGGGAGGAAGGGAGGGTCGATTAAATCATGATTATCGGGTAAGTATATTCAAAAATTTATTTTACTAATAAAAATAACATTTTTCAATATTAAACTTACCCGATAATCATGTAGCTGATTCACACCCAGGGGGGTGGGTGAAAACCAGTGTACAAGATTAAAGGATAGCTAAGTATCCCATATTTCATATAACAGTTATCTCAAATAACAATGAAATAATAAGTACCTGGTAAGGAAGTCGAATTGAACCGTTACTCTGCCTCTTTTTTAAAGTTCGTCTTCCTTACTGAGCGCAGCGTTCCTCTTGGAGGCTGAATCAACCCAAAGGTGCCAAAGTATATGGGGTTGCATCCCCTACCAAAGGACCTCTACAAAACCTCTAACCCAGGCGCTTCTCAAGAATGAATAGACCACCCGCCAAATCAAAAGGATGCGGAAGGCTTCTTAGCCTACCGTAACAACCATAAAAACAACAATAAAAGCATTCAAGAGAAAGGTTAAAAAAGGTTATGGGATTAAGGGAATGTAGTGGCTGAGCCCTCACCTACTACTGCACTCGCTGCTACGAATGGTCCCAGGGTGTAGCAGTTCTCGTAAAGAGACTGGACATCTTTAAGATAAAATGATGCAAACACTGACTTGCTCCTCCAATAGGTTGCATCCATTATGCTCTGCAGAGAACGGTTTTTATTAAAGGCCATCGAAGTAGCTACGGCTCTTACTTCGTGGGTCCTTACCTTCAGCAATGCAAGGTCTTCCTCCTTTAAGTGAGAGTGGGCTTCTCTAATCAGAAGCCTTATATAATATGAAACCCCATTCTTGGACATGGGCCTCGAAGGTTTCTTGATGGCACACCATAAGGCTTCTGACTGTCCTCGAAGAGGTTTAGACCTCTTAAGATAAAATTTGAGAGCTCTGACAGGGCAAAGAACTCTCTCTAGTTCGTTACCTACCATGTTGGAGAGGCTAGGTATTTCAAACGATCTAGGCCAAGGACGTGAAGGAAGTTCGTTCTTTGCTAGGAATCCGAGCTGAAAAGAACATGTTGCAGATTCGGTCGTGAAACCAATGTTCTTGCTGAAGGCATGAACCTCACTGACTCTCTTAGCTGTTGCAAGGCAGACGAGAAAAAGAGTCTTGAGGGTAAGGTCCTTGAAGGAAGCTGACTGGAGAGGTTCGAACCTAGGTGACATCAGGAACCTTAAGACTACGTCTAGATTCCAGCCTGGAGTGGATAGACGACGCTCTTTAGACGTCTCAAAAGACTTAAGAATGTCTTGAAGGTCCTTGTTGGAAGAAAGGTCCAAACCTCTGTGGCGGAGAACTGAAGCCAACATACTCCTATACCCTTTAATCGTAGGGGCTGAAAGGGATCTCTCATTCCTAAGATGTAGAAGGAAGTCAGCTATTTGGGTCACAGAGGTATTGGTAGAGGATATTGAATTGGCTCTACACCAGCTTCGGAAGACCTCCCACTTAGACTGGTAGACTCTACGAGTGGAAACCCTTCTCGCTCTGGCAATCGCACTGGCTGCCTCCTTCGAAAAGCCTCTAGCTCTAGCGAATCTTTCGACAGTCTGAAGGCAGTCAGCCGAAGAGCGTGGAGGTTTGGGTGCAACCTGTCTACGTGAGGTTGACGTAGAAGGTCCACTCTTAGAGGTAGAGTCCTGGGGATGTCGACTAGCCATTGAAGTACCTCTGTGAACCATTCTCTTGCAGGCCAAAGGGGAGCAACCAGCGTCAGCCGTGTCCCTTCGTGCGAGATGAATTTCTGCAGAACTTTGTTTATTATCTTGAACGGTGGGAATGCGTACAGGTCGAGATGGGACCAGTTCAGTAGAAAAGCATCCACATGAACTGCTGCAGGGTCTGGAACAGGGGAACAGTACAGCGGAAGTCTCTTGGTTATGGAGGTGGCAAACAGATCTATGGTAGGTTGACCCCACAAGGTCCAAAGTCTGTTGCACACACTCTTGTGGAGGGTCCATTCCGTGGGAATGACCTGATTCCTTCTGCTTAGGCGATCTGCTGAGACGTTCATATCGCCCTGAATGAACCTCGTGACCAGAGTGAGGTTTAGACCTCTTGACCAAATGAGGAGGTCCCTTGCGATCTCGTATAGGCTCCTCGAATGGGTCCCTCCTTGCTTGGAGATGTAAGCCAAGGCTGTGGTGTTGTCTGAGTTCACCTCCACCACTTTGCCTAGCAGGAGGGACTTGAAGTTCAACAGGGCTAAATGAACTGCTAGTAGCTCCTTGCAGTTTATGTGGAGTAATCCCTGTTCTTCGTTCCACGTTCCCGAGCATTCCCGTCCGTTCAAGGTCGCACCCCAGCCCGAGTCCGATGCATCTGAGAAGAGATGAAGATTGGGGGTCTGAATAGCCAACGATAGACCCTCCCTGAGAAGGAGGTTGTGCTTCCACCACAGGAGAGTGGTCTTCATCTCTTGGGTGATTGGGATAGAGACTGCTTCTAGAGTCGAACCCTTGTCCCAATGAGCTGCAAGATGGAATTGAAGAGGGCGGAGGTGGAGTCTCCCTAGCTCGACGAACAGGGCCAGTGATGAAAGGGTCCCTGTGAGACTCATCCACTGTCTCACCGAGCAACTGCTCCTCTTCAGCATGCTCATGATGCACTCTAGGGCTTGGCTTATCCTGGGGGCCGATGGAAAAGCCCGAAAATCCTGACTCCGAATCTCCATTCCCAGGTACACAATGGATTGGGAGGGAATGAGTTGAGACTTTTCTATGTTGACTAATAGACCCAGTTCTCTGATTAAGTCTAAAGTCCAATTGAGATTCTCCAGACAGCGACGACTCGTGGAGGCTCTCAACAGCCAGTCGTCTAAGTAGAGGGAGGCTCTGATGTCCGATAAGTGTAGGAATTTTGCTATATTCCTCATCAGATGAGTAAAGACCATAGGAGCTGTGCTTAGGCCAAAACACAGGGCTTGGAATTGGTAGACAACCTTTCCGAAAACGAATCTCAGGAAAGGTTGGGAGTCTGGATGAATAGGAACGTGAAAGTAGGCATCTTTCAAGTCCAACGAGACCATCCAGTCCTCCTGCCTGACCGCTGCTAAGACCGACTTCGTCGTCTCCATCGTGAACGTCTGCTTGGTGACATACGCGTTGAGCGCGCTGACGTCCAGCACCGGTCTCCAACCCCCTGTCTTCTTGGCCACAAGAAAGAGACGGTTGTAGAAGCCCGGGGATTGATGGTCCCGGACTATAACCACTGCCTTCTTCTGCACAAGTAGCGACACCTCCTGGTGCAATGCTAGCCTCTTGTCCTCTTCTTTGTAGTTGGGAGAGAGGTTGATGGGCGATGTGGTCAGAGGTGGTTTGAGGCAGAATGGAATCCTGTAACCGTTCCTCAGCCAACTGACAGACTGGGCGTCTGCACCTCTCTTCTCCCAGGCTCGCCAGAAGATCTTGAGTCTGGCTCCTACTGCTGTCTGGAGATGCGGAGAGTCAGTTTTTTCCTTTAGATGTCCTGGAGCCTTTCCTGGACTTGCTCCTGTAAGAGTCTGGACGGGAGCTTCCTCGGCTGGGTGCTCTACCACGAAAGGGCGGTATGAACCTCGTAGCAGGGGTATCAACCACTGGGGAGCGATAAGTCTTGGGGACTGAGGTAGCAACCTTAGACTTACGAGCCGATGAGGCTACAAGATCGTGAGTGTCCTTTTGTATCAGGGCAGCAGACAAGTCCTTAACCAGCTCTTCGGGGAAGAGGAACTTCGAGAGCGGAGCAAAAAGAAGTTGTGACCTTTGGCAAGGTGTAATGCTGGAGGAAAGGAAGGTACACAGCTGTTCCCTTTTCTTCAAAACCCCTGATACAAACAACGACGCAAGCTCACCAGATCCATCCCTAATGGCCTTATCCATGCAGGACATTAATAGCATGGCAGAATCCTTGTCCGCAGGAGAGGTCTTCTTGCTGAGGGCCCCCAGGCACCAGTCAAGAAAGTTGAACATCTCAAATGCTCTAAACAGTCCTTTCAGTAAGTGATCCAGGTCTGAGAAGGTCCAGCAAACCTTAGAACGCCTCATTGCAGTTCTCCGAGGCGAGTCTACCAGACTTGAGAAGTCAGCCTGGGCAGAGGCAGGTACTCCCAAGCCTGGTGCTTCTCCTGTGGCATACCAAACGCTCGCTTTCGAGGTGAGCTTAGTCGGCGGGAACATGAAAGACGTTTTGCCAAGGTGTTGCTTAGTCTGCATCCACTCCCCTAAGATCCTTAATGCTCTCTTAGAGGACCTTGCTAGGACTAGCTTAGTATAGGAGGACTTAGCTTGTTGTACGCCCAGCGAAAACTCAGATGGTGGAGAGCGGGGAATAGCAGAGACAAAGTGGTCTGGGTAAACCTCCCTAAGCAGAGCCAAGACCTTACGAAAGTCAATAGACTGTGGAGAAGGCTTGGATTCATCCACGTCTGACGAGGGATCCAGGTGTGCCTCCTCATCATCAGACGCCTCATCATCAGAGTGTAGCGGAGATATTGGACCAGAATGCTGAACAGCAGAGTCAGAACGAGTAGGAACAATATTAGTGGTTTCCTCTTCCAGTAACTGTTGAGGGAGAACCTGAGGCTCAGACTGCAAAGGCTGAATAACAGACAAAGCAGAAGGAAGGCGCATGGGTGGAGGAGGCTGACTCCTAGCATGAGAGGTTGAACCCAAGGGTTGCGCTTGCTGAGCGGTTGGTGGAAGCGGAGAAGCAAGTTCCTGTTCCTGTGGTGTGAGCGGAGCGTGATGAGGTTGAGGCTGCGCAGAACAAGGTAAATGTCTCGCAAGCTGAGGCTCCTGAGGCGCAAGGCCAAGGTGTAGTGGAGCTTGCCTTGTGGATGGTTGAGCTCGCTGCAGCGAGAGCTGAGGAGACTGACTCATGCACGGGAGAGGTTGTTGTACCTCAGCCGAGAGTAGTACCACTGGTGGAGCAGCAAGGGGAGGCGGAGGAAGAGAGGTATAATCCTCCTGATCCCATAGCAAAGGTTGCCTTAAAGAAGGCGGAGGCTGAACACCACTGGGAACAGCAAACTCAAACTGTGGCTCAACATCGTACGCCTGGCAGGTGGTACTGCGATCAGGCGGAGCAAGCGCAGGCGGAGCGAGCGTAGGCGGAGCGAACGCAGGCGGAGGGAGTGTAGGCGGAGGCGGAGGCGCAACACTCTCAGCCCGACACTCACGCATCAAGTCCGAAAGCTGAGCTTGCATGGACTGTAGTAGAGTCCACTTAGGGTCGGCAGAAACTACAGTGGGCTGAGGTAAAGCCTTAACAGTCGAGCTCTGTTGTGGCAGAACCTTACTCCTCTTGGGCGGAGTGCAGTCGACAGATGACTGCGGCGAGTCAGAGCTGAGCCAATGACTGCAACCTGGCTGAGCACTCGCGGACTGGACTCTGCGTTTAAGTGGTCTCGAGACCTGAGACCAACGTTTCTTCCCTGACAGATGATCAGCGGACGAGAAAAAGACGGGCTCAATTGTCTGCAGGTGGGAGTGACGGTCTTTGGAAGACACGCCCGCAACCACCGAGGATACTTCTGTGCGCCTGACAAGGCCTGCCGAACCCTTATGCCCTTCGACATTGCTTCTCCCCTGGGCTTGGGAGCTTGCAAGAGGTCCCGGACTGGGAGGACGACTGGCTCGCACAGAAGTATCCTCACGCACCACACTGGCACTGACACTAGCACTTGGCACTGCACTGACACTAGCACTCGTCACAGCACTGGCACTAATTCCACCCACTGCACTCTTGACCTTAAGTTCCTTAACTTCGGCCATCAGAGACTTATGGTCACTTACCACTGACTCTACTTTATCGCCTAAGGCCTGAATAGCACGCAAAACAACAGACATATCAGGCGGAGGGCAAACAGTAGGTTCGGGGGTAGCCACTACAGGGGTAGGAGAAGGTGGGGGATCATGAGGTGAGGAAAACAGTGAAGAGTGAGAAGAACTCTTCCTAACTCTACCTCTCTCTAACTTAGTTGAATATTTTAAAAGACGGACAAATTCCAGTTCCGAAAGTCCGGCGCATTCCTCACATCGATTTTCTAACTGACAGGGTCTGTCCCTACAGTCAGAACAAGCGGTGTGAGGATCTACCGAGGCCTTCGGAATACGCCTATTGCAAGACCTACATCGTCTATGGGAGGGGGCTTGCGAAATGTCAGACATCTTGAATCCAAAGAGTTAGCCAAAGGGGTTTCCAAAATCAAGCAAAAGATCGTTAACCGTATATCAGGACTATATAAAAGCTATCTAGCTAATATAAGAAGGTTTCCAGTAAAGCGACAGCCGAAATCTGAGAGAATACTTCACCAATTAGCCGTGAACAAACTCGAAGATCATAAGCATATCCCAGAACGTCTTGCCGGAAGCACGACAGAGGAATAATTGAGGAGGTGTCAACAAGAAGTACTTGAGTACCTGGCCACAGGTGGCGCTGGTAAGTACACCCCCTTCTAGTATTGTGATAGCTGGCGTATCCCTCCATAGAATTCTGTCGGGCAACGGAGTTGACAGCTACATGATTATCGGGTAAGTTTAATATTGAAAAACCTAAACACACTTCCGTCTAAGGGAAGGGTCGGCCATTTAAAAGTGAAAGAAAGTCCATACTCTCTTTGTCACCATAATTAAATCTATCCAAAACGAGTTCAAGATTTAAGATGAAGATAAAACACCTGCATTGCGAAAGCTCAAAACTAGAATATAGTACTTCACCAATTAGATGTGAAAAACTCCAGTTTAGCAACAGCGAGTAAAGTACGTCTTGTCGACACCTCGACAGAGAGAAAATTGAGTCTTTGTTTACATTGAGAGCTGGGTATCTGGTCGACAGATGGCGCTGTTGGGCACACCCGCAACCTGTGTAGCGATCGCTGGCGAGTTTTTCCGTAGAGTTGTCTGTCGAGCAACAGAGTTGCAGCAATATAATCACCGGCTAAGTTAAATATTGAAAATTTATAAATTCTTTAATACCTAAAGTTGTGTCAATAAATGGTGCTCCAGAAAACAAGGTGAATAAATTCTAGATGCAAAACCTTGAAGTACTGTATTACTGTAAAGCATTATACTGTTGGCAGAGAGAGCACCCAAACATTCTTATTCTAGTTTCTTGATTGATTGAGAAACATTTTGCTATTTTCATATAAAATTTTAGAATGAGGTTCTTTGAAAGGATAAACTTCTAAGATTTTGGTATTTAATCACAACCTCAGTTAGTCGAAGCAGTCATATATAATATATTCTTGTTATTGATATACATAACTTTTCCTTTAATTTTATGCAATTCTTACTTTTTATTTTCTTTAAGTACAGTATTTGAGATACCTGTACTTGATTCCTGGTGGTTTTGGCTTGTGTGTATTTCACTTTATAGTTATTGCCCAGATAAGTTTTCTATAAACAATGAGGACTGCATTAAAACACGTCATTTTCTTATTGCTTCACAAGGTCATTCAGTTTGAAAATTTACGAATGTATTTTCTTTCCTTTTCTTTTAAGCAAAAGAAAATAAGTTGAACAAAAGTATGGCAAAATACATTCTTTTCTAATGGTAAACGATGAAGATGACATGAAAGGAACTAGTCAGGCAAGGAAGTAAGATTCACTTTACAGTAGGCCAAGAGACAAACTCATTGTGATATTATATACTGGAATACAAAAAAAAGAGCTGGCTTATAAAACTGGAATTAATCGAGACAACAAGACTTTTGACAAAATTATAGATCTCTGTATAACATAAACAACAAACTTGAAAATTTTGGAATCCTTATTTCAATTTTACGGAAACTAAGTTTGGATATTGAAAACAAATCATAAAAATCAAAGACAAAAAGCTAGGTGCTAAAATAAACCTTCTAAAGTTACATAATTTAATAAGGTTAAAAGGGTAAAAGAACTGAAGATATAGAGGTTGGAGCCACAAAATAATCAAAAGTATAAATTACTGTATCACAGATTGAAAATTATGATTCAGTTTTTTCCTATGCTTCACATTTCCTTTTAGGTTGTCATATCTCTTTCAAATGTCTTTTGCATCCCACTCCGTAGTAGGAACGAAGTGTTGGCGAAAAACATACATTCATGAGAAATGAACATCTGTGAATGTGCCGATGACTGGAGTCGATGATGAAGCCTGGCCAAGTGTATGCGGTTTTTTTTTTAAGTTCGGAGAACCAAAGACATCATGCTTGTATGAAAAACAACAAAATCCAAGAGGCACGAGGGATATTAAGTGCCAAAGTTAAACCTTGAGCATTACCGCAGCCATCGATGTTGAGTGCTGGATTGGGTTCCAAGAGGGAAATTTGTGCTAAACTCCAACTTTACGTGGGAAGGGCTTCCGAAGCAGCGCAACCCTAAGAGAATGGAGGAAGAAAATCTATGTTGTCTAGATGAGAGTACTCTTTTGATGAGGAGTAAGAGAGTCTTACGAGAAGCAAAAGTCTCAATGAAGTGAGGGTCTAGGAAACGACTTAACTCCGGGAGGAAAAGTATCTAGAGGAAAAACAGTCAGGCGGTGAAAGTGGTTGTTGGTACGAACAGCCACCTAGAGGAGAGCTGACAAGTGACGGTCTTGAGCCACCGAGTGACAATCACAAGCTGATGAATGGTAAATGGCAAGCAATTGAATGGCTATTTAAGGAACAGCATGGCAAACTGTTATCAGCAAACGGCAAGCTGACGATCGGAGACAGGCAAGCTGGGAATCGGCGAACGGTGAACAATGAGCTGTCAACCGGTGATCTGGTGATCGGCAAGGTGGCAAACGGTGATCAGCGAACTGAAGATCAGCAACAATGTGCTGGCGATCAGCGAACGGCGAGCTGGTGAGAGTTGGTCATAGGCGTACGGCGATCAACGAGCTGGCGAACGCCGTCCGCAGATCGGTGGGTTGGCAATCAGAGACTCTGGGGAGGGTCTCACTCGCCAACGAGAGAGACGACTCCTGCCTCGGACTTTGTTACTACCCCGAAGGAAGAGTCGGCTTAGCAAGGGGGGGAGGGCAGTCTCTGGCAGTTGCTACTGTATGCAATTCTTCCCGCGAAGGAGGAGGTTGCTGGACAGTAGCTGATGAAGGGAAGTTCTCCCTCGGAAGGAAGAGCAGCCCAACACCTGGTGGAGGTAAACTCTCCCTCGGAAGGGATAGTTGTCCAACACCTGGAGGCGGACCTCCAAGTAATGCTCTCTGCTTCCCATCACCAAGCATTGTTCCAGCTGAAGGTCGGCAAAGAGCACTAACTCGGTATGGAGTGCTAAGTTTCTGGGGTCACTCCTGCCTCAGACTTTGCTTATCCCATGAAGGAAGAGTCGGCTAAGCAAGGGGGAGAGAGCAATCTCTGGCAGTTGCTGTTATACAAAATTCCTGCCCCAGGCAAAGAGGTTGTAGGACAACAACAAGAGGTGAAGTTCTCCCTCGGAAGGGAGAACAGCCCAACATCTGGTGGAGGTAAATTCTCCCCCGGAAAGGAAAGTTGTCCACCACCGGAGACGGACCTCCAGGCAGAGCTGTCTGCTTCCCATCAACAAGCCAAGTTCAAGTTGAAGGTCGCCATAGAGTGTTACCTGTGAAACATGGCCGAAGCTAAGTTTCTGGGGTCACCCTGAAGGGATACCCCTACTGGAACGCATGAAGGAACCCAGTCTGCCACTGACCTTGTTTCTACACCATGGTGTCAGATACAAAGGAGTAGGAGCAGAGCGTGATGCAGAAACTGTAACCTCTCGAAAGGGACCGAACCCTCGTGAGGGATAGGTCATTGTTAGCGTGCTCATCAGGAACTGCCACAGGCCCTGGGGAACAGGCGGTGACTGGGCAGGGGCAGCAGACTCCACAGGAATGATCTTTCTGCACATTTTACATCAGCTGCCTTAGCCAATTGGAGAAGAAAGTCGTCGCTAAAGCTGAGGAAAAACAAAAATGAATGAGAAGCAAACTCTTTTGGAGGACAACCTGTCCCGCAGACAGGCAAGGAGTCCCCTGAGAGAACAGAACATACTGAGGACTGTGGACTCCCTCTGATGGCTGCCGTCGCCGGAATGAAGGAGTGTGGTGTCGCAGAACTATGTAAAGACATATCAAATCAAATTAATTAACTGAAGAAAATATTCAGAACAACCTAACCTGCTAGCAGAATGGGCTTTCCCCACGGTAGATCAGCCGCGGCTCACGGCACCGAGGGAGAGTGGTGAGGTCAGTGAGAAGGCAGCAAACGTTCTCCATCTAAAGAACTCACAGAGGAGGCCCATCCCATCTTACGGCAAGTACAGCATCAAAGGAGGAGAGGGCAAAGAGAAGGGACTGCGCCCTTTAGAGACGCCCGCTGACCAAACTCACACGGTAATGATAAAAGAAATCATCAAAACAAGTGAAAAAAAAACCCTGAGTCAAAGGCTAGGAAAAACAGTTAGGGAGGAGAGAGAGACTGACATCTACTCTCACCAAGACAAAAATAAAAAGTGAATAGACAACACTAGTGAGTGTGTGAGAGGGGTGGCCAGCTACCCTGCCTACAACCCCGGCTAAAGAGCAGTAGGGTAGTTTATACTGTACCTCACTAAAATTCCTATGACTAGTTTCACCTTACCGAAAATATAATCCCTAATAAATAGTGTAAGGTTTACAGTAGTGTCAGAACAAATTGAGTTTTACCAGAGAATAGGAAATAACCCTACACAAAATTCAAGTTCATATATTAATTCAACAGCCTTAGCATACATTGTAAAGCAATTCATTACGATCATACCTTGAATTTAGGTGAACAGCATGGATACAATTCCACATTAGGAATAATGAAGCCTTCATTTGGTTTCCTAAGAATTGGAGTTGCCAGCTCTGCTTTAATGCCACACATCACAGCTGTATTACCAACACGCACAGTTGCTGAGCCATCTGCTGTGTTCACTGTTCCAACATTAATGGTGATAGGTCGTACTTCAGTTAAGCCCCGTCCATCTGGCCTCTTGTTTTGCTCTAAAAAGCTCCTGGAAATAAATTAACACATTTTAATGGAAAAAAATCTATGCAGTAAAACTATATAGATATGCCTTATGCCCTAAAAAAATAGGCTAACTATATAAAGTGTATACCTTATAAAAAATGTTTTACAGTACAAGATGTACAAGATACATGCTAAATGGCAAACCATAAACAGAAAATAAAGAATCTAAAAGTAATTTGTATTTTTCCTAACTATATACTGTAAACCTAAGTCCTTTGATTCGTGCAGCCGCAACTTGGTAGTTATAACTTATAATGAAGTATCGGCAGTAGCTCGTTGCTGCAGCTAAAGGCGGGGCTATTCCACTCTCTTGCCGGTACACTGGACAGTCACTTTGATTGCCTCTAGGACTTTTGGGGAGGTGAAGGCAGGAAGTTAAGTTAAAGGATTAAGACTTCTATATTCCGCAAAAATTACAAATTTGGAAGTAATTTGTAATTCTCCTAATGATACAAATCTTACTTATAGAGGTACAGTATTATTTTCAGCAAAGCTGAAAGGGCGAGCCATTAGAATTTAGCGAGGGTTAACTACCCATCCCGCTAGTTAGCAGCGGGTAGGGGAGTAGCTAGGTACCCCTCTCACCCACACACCTGTGATTGTGCTTCACTTTGCTTGGAGTTAGGACTTCGACAGGAGACAGGGTTGGTGGGCAAGATTGTATAAATAGCTAAGGTTTGTATCGTTAGGAAAAATACAAGTTACTTCCAAATTTGTTGTTTGTTTTATAACTAGAATACAAACCAACACTAATTTTAGGGGTGACTCACCCATTAGGAGGGTGGCTATTTCTGCCAATCTGGCTTTTTGGCCATGCCGGGGTACTCCTTATTGTGTAGGTTACTACACTCTTACGATTGATTGATTAATCTAAAGTTTCCTGGCATCCTGACATCTAAGGTGGTTAAGAGTGACGTACATAACGTTGAGGTGGAATAAACCACCTATTCTAAACTCCTAATAGGCTGAGAGCACGCCAGGTGTCTGGTAAGGTTAGTCACCCTAAGCATGCTTTCAGGTGTGTGTTTGCAGCCATGACAGCACTTTTAAAGAAAGACATACACATGCTTCAGAGAGCTAACATACTCCGATGAGAGTCCTGTGTTTACCTTGACCGTATGCTGAGCATGCTGCTTTTCTGATGATAGGGAGCATTCAGGTGCACGATGAACGTCTTGCGCGTTTGATAATACCATGCATTCACATACGAATCCTGCGTTCACTGATGCACACTGAGTGCGTTGAGAGACTAGCATTAAGCATGTCTCCCCCATAGGGATGAGCACGCTGAAGTCTTAACCACAGACTAAGTCTAGTAATTAGCAAGCAAAGCAGTTGGCTTCCAATAAGCAAGATTGAGAATGTCAAATCATCAGCACTCGCAATGAAACCTGTTGCTTGCATGTGTAAAAAAAAAAAAAAAGAAGGAAACAGAATTCCTTCAGGAAGGAGCTTGTTTCTTTGACTTCAGGGAAGTTTAACTCCAAGTTGGCAAAGGTGAGACTCCTGCATTCACTTTTGGCCAACCTATAGAGTTGTGGGAGATATGTTATCATTGATCACGTTTACAACTCAAAGACAATATCTGAAGACGCAATATCGTCATAGTCCAAGATTACAGACAATACATACTAGAAAAGTGTAAAAATCTGTCAGAGTCTAAAGCCAATTGAAGAACATGTCTCAACTGACAGCTGTTATCAAAGTGACTACTCAGAGCGCAAGCAGGGGGAGGGGGGTCACCACTCCCGGGAGTTAAGTACCGGCCAACTACCTACACCTTGTTATATAATTTCAACTGACGTATTCCAGCTTTTCTGTTATCATCTCCTACGTAATAGACGATGGTTTGTATTTGTACTGGAACAATTCTTTATTTGGACTCCATAGGTCAGAAGACAGGTTCCTGATGATAAAAGAAAAGGGTTGCCTCTCTTGTAAACACACATTACTGTACAGTCATATTTCAGTGTTTTTGAATGCTTTAGTGTACTTCTGAGATATTGTATGTTGCCTTATTTAATTTTATGATATACAGTATAATGTTTTGTTTGGTATAACCTATATATACCCCCTAAGGAATAACAGTCGTTTACATCAGTAAAATTTTGCAAGCAACGTCATGCACCGATCACCTACTTGTAAATTTCAAACTGCTGATTTGCTTATTGGTCGTATACAGTAACCAGGGCTGGGGTCAAATACTGTACGTATTTGTATTTTACATACAGTTTTTACTCAATATCTTTTAGAGTAACATGAAAAAAAAAAAAAACAATCAAATATTTACCCAAGTCTGGTGCGAGATAAAGGAAAAACGAACATCTTTTTAATTCTATGAAGTTTTAATCTTTATACGGTAAGACAATATGGTATCCTAGGTCAGGCTAATTACAATAAAACCAATTATAGATAATAATGGCATCTTAAATAGTGGCCCATATGGCTGGCATGCACAGCACATCTATGTACCCTTAGCCAGAATAGAGGATCACTGTTACAGTATATTGTCAATTTGCGAGAAAAGCAAGCCATGGTGGAGCAAAAAAAAAAAATTTGAGGGACCCAGATTAAGTATAGGTAAGTATAATACTTTAATAGTGACCCATAATTTATGTCCAAACATCAAATAAAATGAAGGGGCCTTTGAATAACAACGGACAGGACCTCCCACGTGCATAGAACACAAACCAACCTAACCTAACCTACAAGCTGTATCCTTACCTATGACCCCCCTTAGAGTGCCGATTCCTACCAAAAAGGGTTAAATATAAGTGAGTTATGTGGCATGGCCATCATTATAAATACTCCGCAAAATAACACATCTCAAAAGTGAATATTTAAAAAATATTGAAATATGACTGAAATGTGTGTTTAAATGAGGCAGTCATTTTTTTGTCAGGAACACTTCTTCTGACCTTGGGAGTTAAAATAAAGACATGAATAGTGTGTGAATCATATATCATGGTATATGGAATGATATGTACATAT
>NC_090744.1:28285274-28292774 GCF_036898095.1 Palaemon carinicauda
CCACTTTTATTTACGTTCAGTTTATCGAAATCCAGGCCTGGATGATTCTGTATTTGATGTCTTCTTACCACTATGGTTGTAAAGTTTTTTATCCTCACGCTTTATCTTTGTTTATCTTTTCTATTTTCATTTACTCTTTCCATGGTTTATTTTAGCTACCGCGCTGCCTTTGATGTCCATAAGAAATGTTTTATGGTTTTTGTTTCCTTAAGAATCGTATTCTATGATTAATTATTATCAAATCCTAAGTGTGATTTATACATCAGAAAGTATGCCTATTTTATTTACATACGAGTCTGAGACAGATTAAGTCAAATGCACATGCATACACTCATTATATATATATATATATATATATATATATATATATATATATATATATATATATATATATATATATATATATATATATATATATATATATATATATACATACATATTATCTCTCATATATCCATTTACACACTCACACATATATATATATATATATATATATATATATATATATATATATATATATATATATATATATGTATATATATATATATATATATATATATATATATATATATATGTATATATATATATATATATATATATATATATATATATATATATATATATATATATATATATATATATAATGTGTGTGTGTGTGTGTGTAAGTCTGTGCTCTGGTCCTCCCTAAAAGTTTTTTTCCTACCTTTTTTTATATATAGAAGTTTATGATGCAAACTTTTCGTTCCTATTAATTGTTTGTTACCAAACAAACAATATTACTATTGTGAATTAATGATGAAATGTAATAATTATAAACAAATTATTTGGCACACTTTTATTTAGTAGGCAATCTGATATAACATTTTTTATTTTTATTTCAGCGATCTGGAAAAGACATAACTTCTTCCAACAATTTTAAGAAATATATTTTTTCAATGCTACTCACATCAGGATTACAGGGAATTTATCCTACAACTTTAAAATTAATGGAAATGAATTTCTCTAATTTAATCACTTAATGTTTGAAAATCAAAGCATAGGTCTCAAAGAAATGTATTACTAATTTGATTAGGGTATAAAAATTGTACTTCGACTACCATGAAGTTTGACGGAGAGCAAAAAACTAAATTCTTCCTGAAGCTTTATTTCTTCAAACAAAAAACAATCCTAATTAAAATCAAATTTAATAATTTTTTTCCCTTTCAGTAAACCTTTGAGGTAGTTGGAGTAAGCTGCTTTTTGTTAGCAAGCAAAGCAAAACATTCACTAAGGCATTAACAATGAAATGTTAATTCTTAGAATTCTGTTTTAGCTCATTTAATAATTTTAAGACAAGATATTCTTCTATGCTTAAAGTAATGCTTCTTAATTTGCTTTGGCCATAAAACCCATCATGAGTTGTTCACCTCATGTGTTCCAGAATCATTGGTGGCGTTCTAGCTATCTTATTCTTCAAAATCTCCAGCTGGTGAAGTCATTAGCACCAAATCTACACGTGATCAATAAACTCTTAAACCTATAATAATGCTAATAATGCCCAAATTGATTTGGTAATAAGCATTAAAAATAAACTAGTCAATGGTTTTAACATCTGATACACAGTAATGCCCATAAACCCTGAAATTAGCCCTAAAAATCAAATATCGTACCATGTCAGGGCCTGGTTTGTTACAAAGAAATTATTTTTCAAATGTAAGTACATAATAGTTCACAAGGAAAATATTTTTGCAAGAATCAAGTAGTAGGGAATGAAAATTTTAAATACTAAAGCTAGTTAATAAGTGAAATAATTGGAAAAGACTGTACATTAGCAAGGCGTTCAAGTTCAAGTGTCTGTTAACAAGCAGCAAAATTTGTCTTCAAGTAAGTGTGGTCTAATAGAGTCAATGAATTCATCAAATTTATATTTTTCTTTTTAATATGATCTAATGTCCCAAGAACGAGAGTTCCCGGCAACTTCTGCTTGCTTCCTGCGCCAACCATTAAACCCATAGGAATTTTCATAAAATGTAACAGGCCTATGCTCTGACTGTAAACCAAAAGGTGAACCAGTGGCTGTTTTCTCAGACAGAGCATGCTGCCTCTGAGCCTCAAAGGCGGCTGCTAGAGATTTGAAAGAAGGAGGGTCCTCAGATGTGGGAACATTCCAGAAGGACTTAGTAACAATATTTGCCTCTGATACGACATCGTCCATGACTGGAGTTATTTCCGAGATTGAGTAAATTGAAGATGACTCTTCGTGTGTAATGAATATGGGTTGATATGCATCTGTTGAGGCTTCATCTTCATAAACAAGAGCCTCAAAAGGGTCTGTGAGTGATGTTGGTGACTTTTTTACTTCTGTCAGGTTATTTGGTGATATCTGGGATTCTTCAACAGCCTCCGGGTCACTTGGGGATGATGTCTGGAATTCTTCAACATTTTTCAGGTCACTGGCAAAGTTTTTTTGTGATTCTTCAGCACTTGAGAAAGTCGTCAGTGATTCTCCAACAACCTCGACAGCACTTGGAAACATTGTTTGTGAGTTCTCTTCATCCTTCATGCCACTTGGAAATGTCTGTTGCTCTTCTATAATGTCAACAACCTTGATATCATCTGGCAACGGTGAAAAAATATTAGAAACCCCTGAAAAGGATGTGCCAGGCTCTTCAATCTTAGGCCTAGTACTTTCCCACGGTTGAGGTAACTCACCTGTACTTTGTCTGTTCAGTCCCTGAGAAAATATTGCCCCTGCAGAAAAATCTTGGTTGTGAGATGGCCCATGAGCTGATGTGGTAGAAATCTGCCTAAGTGGAAAGGTATCTAGTTCTGAGATTGATGAAGAATCACTCTCAAACAGTTCTGAATGATCAAATCTAGCTCTGGAATCATTATCTAAACTAACAGTCGTTGTGGATCTAGTAATATCCTCTCTTTCTGCAGTCAAAGATCCATTCAGTGCATCTTGGTGGTTCTCATCATCCTCATCCAGTATAATGCTTGGCAAAGGTGGGCCTTGTGTTGTAGCTATGGCTTCTGAGTCTGATCTCAAACGCTGTCGAAAGCTGTCTGGCTGAGAAACGGTCGTTGTTTTTCTATTTGAACAACACAAAGAAGGCCTTTTAGGTGCTGGTGAAGTTGAAGAAGTTAGAGATGATTCTCTTTGTACATCTTCTTCGGGCACAACAAAGAACAGATTATTTCTGGCATATAGCTGGTCTGCTTCAGAGCACGGGAAAGCATTTTTTGTCCAATCACATACCATAGCTTCCTGAAAGAGATTAAGAATGTGTATAATAACTTGCCTAAGTTAAAGATTCACAGAAAAGCTAAAAAGATCATTAACTTACCTAGCATAGCTTTAAAGATATTACCCAAGGAAAAAAATATGCAACGAACATATAAAAACAAAAATTCCACCTGATTGAATATTGTAGATAGTGGGCAGATGAATGAGAAATGAAAGATGTCTTCTTCGCAGTACATTTCAGGATACAGCTGCTGCATAGGTAAACAGACGTGGAATATTTGGCAGTCATTGTCTTGGTCCGCATAGTACCCATAGACCTGAAAAACCAAGTGGCATGTTATTATGGCATGTTATTATAGATTTTTGTTGTATCTTAGATACCTTAGAGTGTGTGTATTTACTTAGGAAATGTAGGAATTATCATTTATGGGGAATATTTTAACAACTTAAGATTTGCAGATGAAATGCTTCTATTTAGTGAATCATGGGAGGAATTGCAAAAGATGATAGAAGATTTGAGTAAATTAAGCAGGAATGTAGGACTGAAAATGAATATGAGTAACACTGAGATAATATTCAATGAAAATGCAGTGAGACAACAAATAAGAGCTATGGACGAATCTCTAGAGATTGTTAATTGATATATATATACTTAGGACAAACAATAGGTGTTTCCCCAGGACACGAAACCGAAATTAAAAGAAGGATAAGAATGGGATGGAGAGCGTTTGGTGAAAAAATGAGGTTATGAAATGTAAATTGCCACTATCTATAAAAAGAAAAGTATTTAATCAGATGGCCATGCCAGTATTAACGTGTGTATCAGAAACTTGGAGCCTTACTAAAGCCTTAGAACATAAGCTAGATATAACTCAAAGAGCTACGGAAAGAATAATTATGGGAATAATACTAAGAGACAGAAAAAGAGCAACATGGATATGAGAGCAAACTCAAGTAAGGGATATTCTAACAACATGAAAGAAAGAAGGAATGAACATGGGCTGGACATATAATGAGAATGACATATAAGAGATAAACATTAAGAATAACAGAATGGATCCCTAGGGATTGCAAAAAAAAAAAAAAAAAAAAAAAAAAGAGAAAAAAAAACAGGGGAAGGAAGAGAAGACAATGGTTTGACGAGCTGTGAAAATTTCTGGTATGGGCTAGCATAGAAAGACCATAAAAAAGAGAGTGGAAGGACATGTCTAATTGTACCGAATTGGACTAGTTACAGTTGATGATGATGATGATGATATATATATATATATATATATATATATATATATATATATATATATATATATATATATGTGTGTGTGTGTGTGTGTGTGTGTGTGTGCGTGTGCGTGCGTGTATGTGTATATATAAAAATGTAATACACACACACACACACACACACACACACACACACATATATATATATATATATATATATATATATATATATATATCCTTTCAGGTTTATTTCAACTCTGAGGCATAGGTTGGAATACTGGCACGAGTAGATATTATGCTTATCGCAAAAAGAGTTTACCGTTGATGTTGTGATCCCGAGGCAGAGTGAACTCGACATTGAAAACTATTTGTAACTTGAAAAATATGAAAGATCACGTGTTGAATGATAAATATATATGCTGTAATAGTACCCCTGAAATTGCTCGTCACTTGCCCTGCACCACTGAAGTTCACTGATCTTATCATCCGGTAGTTTCTAGTCTTTCTTGATGGTCATGCCAAACCACTGATCAGACCAAAGAACCTGTCAATGAAATGCCTCTTTTACCCATATATTGAACCTATAGTCCATTTCTTTTAGCGATGCATATTTGCACCGACTCGCAGCGGTGCCCTTTTAGCTTGGAAAAGTTTCCGGATAGCTGATTGGTTGGACAAGATAATTCTAACCAATCAGCGATCAGGAAACTTTTCCGAGCTAAAAGGGCACCGCCGCGAGTCGGTGCAAATATGCATCGCTAAAAGAAATGGACTATAGTTTTAAATACTGATCATTAAAATCACTCACTCGTCCTTCACAGGTGAAAGTGTCGACGATGTCCTGTCTGATCGCCGTAGCATTTTCAATGAGTCTTCCAATGAGAGAGGAGACTTCACTGCCCCTCGCTTGGATGAGCTTCGATTTGCGATCGACACTCGAGATGACCTTCAGGGATATGTCGTCGACGTATTGGTTGCAGATGTTGTTGATGACGAAGGCGGGGGCATCTCTGAAGAGGATCGCTGGGGAAGGGAAGAAAATGAACGGGGTTTAGTAAAGGGGAGATTTTGTATGTTCATTGGTCCTTCGCAATACATTAGGCACAATTTGAACGAATTTCAAGTGTAAAAGTATTTGATGCGAAAAAAATGTCAGGTGTTTCTTAAATTCTTTTGTGATTTTCTATACTTGCAATGTTGCTAAATTGCAGTAAATTAGTGATTTATTGTAATTCCACTCATAAATTGATGATTAGATGCCCAAAATACTGTATCTTCTTCATTTAAGACAAAATAAATATTATCAAAAGATGGCAAATGAGTTCCATGGGATTAACACAGCTTCTTTTTTGTCTACATCTTTTCCCACTTTTATGTGGGGTCGATGTTAATTTCATTCTGATTATACTCACTGACCATAGTTGCTTTGGCTAATTTTTTCCATGGAATTAACATCGACCCCACATAGAAGTGGGAAAAGATGTAGACAAAAAAGAAGCTGTGTTAATCCCATAGAACTCATTTGCCATCTTTCGATAATATTTATTTTGTCTTAAATGAAGAAGATACAGTATTTTGGGCATCTAATCATCAATTTATGAGTGAAATTACAATAAAGATACAGTATTTTTACTGTATCTTCTTCATTTAAGACAAACAAAATATTATCGAAAGATGGCAAATGAGTTCCATGGGATTAACACAGCATCAGGTCGAATGAGAAAGACATGGTAGAGATTTTAGTTAACATAGAGAATAATAAAATCTCTGAGCAGTTTGGAAATCTATGACGCGAGTGATAAGACAACAATAAGTAGCCACATTTGTGTGAAGGCTTTCCTACGAACAAAGATGAATGAACATAATTATTAAAAGCACAATCATGATTTATAGAATACACACGTACACCATTGACACGAATGCTAATTAGTTTCTATTGTTCTCTAGTCTTGGGTAGTCCCATAGCCTCTGAACCATAGTCTTCACAGTCTTGGGTTAGAGTTCTCTTGCTTGAGGGTACAAATATCTATTTTAGTGTTGTTACTGTTCTTAAAATATTTTATTTGAATTGTTATTTACTTCTCTTATTTCCTTGTTTCCTTTCCTCACTGGGCTATTTTCTATATTGGAGACCCTGGAGTTATAGCATCCTGTTTTTCCTACTAGGGTTGTAACTTACCAGGCAATAATAATAATAATAATAATAATAATAATAATAATAATAATAATAATAATAATAATAATAATAATAATAATACCGGTACATTGCAGGATTTATTTGTGCTATAGTGGTGTAAATAATAATAATAATAATAATAATAATAATAATAATAATAATAATAATAATAATAATAACAATAACAATAATAATAATAATAACAATAATAATAATAATAACAATAATAATAATAATAATAATAATAATAATAATAATGCAGGTACACTGCGTGTTTTATAAGTGTTATAGTAATGGAAATTTAGCCATTTGACAATGGCAAATAGTTAATATCCAGGTTTCTATAGACCTTGGTTAAAAACATGTACAGCTGGACACAGGAATTCCTGACACACCTCGTTCCGAAGGGTACCCTGTCACACCCTTACTGCAGGGCAAGTTCTTGTGTATAGCCCTGCCCGCCTGCTCTGACATCTCTCTCTAGAATTATCATTATTGAAATTGTTAAAACCATGTGAAAATTTTATTGAATTTTAATAGATATTATAGAAAGATATAAATTTTTATTAACCCAAGTTCATAAAATGGTGCCGGCGTCAATGACCTCAGATGTCAGGATGCCTGAAAACTTTAAATCAATCAATCAATCATAAAATGGTGTATATATATATATATATATATATATATATATATATATATATAGATATAGATATAGATATAGATATAGATATAGATATATATATATATATATATATATATATATATATATATATAGATATAGATATAGATATAGATATAGATATATATATATATATATATATATATATATATATATACATATATATATATATATATATATATATAGATATATATAGAT